>NC_134897.1:6660703-6730703 GCF_041734735.1 Babylonia areolata
AAAGGCCTAACCAGACTAACCAGATTCGAACCCCGCGTGTTCGGGTGAGAAGAAACTGCCTTATCCATTACACTATCGTGGTTCCTTAATTGACGTTATAAAATTTAACATTTGAACATACTTTTTTAAAGGGCGATAAATCAATTGCAGTATTCGCAGTGAGAACGCTGTTTAAATCATATTATTCTGGTGTATCTTGGGCATTGAAAAAATCTTTAAGGGCAATAAAAAATTCTTTTTAATGGCTATCACCGCAGTCACACTGCAACATTTAGCCGTTTTCACTAGATCTAGATAGATGTACAAGTTTAGTTACACCCGCCGGGAATGTAGTACGACACGGTCGATTCAATTTCTCTTTTATGTTCATTCTAGTTTTATAGTTTTAAAGTTGATATGAAAATTTAGTATTTTGTTAAACTAATAACATGTAGAGCCAAGTACAAGTACTTCTAAATGTCGTAAGAAGTGAAAAGGACTTCATTTTGAGAAAAGTCAAGACTGGAAATTTTTTCGTTTCATCGTGATCAGTTCAAGGGTATTAACTTGCATGTTTACAATTTTTAACTGTGAATTCCGACTGATTCTGTGGATATTCTTATGGCAGTTTGGGGCATAATCCAGTAAGTGATGAGGCGTTCAAAAATCTTTCTATGAATAAATATTTAACGGTCTCCTTCTCCAACTTTCCATCACATGTTATCGTGTATTGTCCATTGAATATAGGATTGAACGGGCAGGTCAACAACTTGAAATAAAATGGCGTCGTTCGCGTTCGCGAAGAATATGAGCACGCGCTTTGAATGTGTATAAATATGTGTATGCAATTGATTTTTGCCCATGACCTTCAGGGCTCAGCTTGCAGATCTGTGAAGTCCACTTGTCGTATTGATTTTAGTATTTTCCGAAAAAGACCACTTGGGGGAATGAACATAGTGAAAGCCCTGTACACTGAGAGTAAAACACACAAGCTTTTTATGCATTGAGTATAATTTCAAAATGTAATGTTTAAGATGAGAAAGATCATTTTAAAGCAAATGATTCCCCTAGCATTAATTACAGAGTAATTTCCCTTTTTTACTATCTTCACCAAAACGTTTGCAAAATAAATAAAACTTCCATGCTTAGCAAAAGAAGTTCCTGTTTGAACAAAAAATGATAATAATGACTGCTCTTTTGTTGTGTCGAATATCAGATCAAAATGCCAAGTTTAGAGAATACAAAAAATATAAATATAATAGTAAATGCAGTTTGCATATAATTAGGCTTCATTTTTTTTTTTTTTTTTTTTTTTGTGCCCATCCCAGAGGTGCAATATTGTTTTAAACAAGATGACTGGAAAGAACTGAATTTTTCCTATTTTTATGCCTAATTTGGTGCCAACTGACAAAGTATTTACAGAGAAAATGTCAATGTTAAAGTTTACCACACACACACACACACACACACACACACACACACACATACACACAGAGAGAGAGAGAGAGACAACCGAACACCGAGTTAAAACATAGATTCACTTTGTTTACACAAGTGAGTCACACAAAAAAAAAGTCAAGTTGAACATGGTCTCGTTCACGTATTCCTTTCCTGTGCCTGTGGCTGTGAGGTTTCCTGCTGCATGCGCAATTCCCACACTCCTCCCTCTAGCCACCACCACCGTCACCTTCCACTGCACAGCACACACACATTGAACCGTACTTAAAGAATACAGCAAATACACAACACAGGAAAGCACTGACCATGTTACTAATCAGCCCCCATGATTTACAAATCAAACAGGGAAGATATAAAAATACACCGAAAGAACAAAGACTGTGTGATACTTGTAACAGTTTAGAAGATGAGATTCACCTTTTAGACAATTGTGTAAAGTACAATACTTACAGACACAGATTCCTAATCAATATATGTCGTCCAAATGCAAAGCCTAGTGAATTGATCCTTCTAACAGAAATACAGCCAAGGCTGGCAAAATTTGTTCATGAATGTTTCTCTTCTTAATATGCTCATGTTTATGTTTCATTGTGTCTTATAAACTTTAAGGTTTTATGACAATAAAAAGTATTCTATCCTATTCTATCCTATTCACACACACACACACACACACACACACACAAAGATGTATGTGTTTGTTGTTCTCCCCTTCTCCCGAGACGGGGCCAATACTGGTCACGTGACAAAAGCTGACTATTGCGTGCCTCAGTTCGCGGTGCAAGTTAGTTGAAGAGCGGAAACTAGCACAGCTGTACTTCAACAGTTACTTCTGTCACGTTTTTTCACGGGTGGCTTGCGTGGAATCAGCGAGGGGCTGTCTGCCTTCCAATTCACGGCGCCATTCACTCTGCCGGCGACATGTCTGCAAAAAACCTGTGCGCCGTGTTGTACGGTCGTCTTGACATGCGTGTGGTAAGAAGGGGTGAATGTGCATCTGTGTGTCAGTGTTGGAGGTGGGAGTTTGGAGTTCGCGTTATGCTCCGTGTCAGTGTAAGTTTTGCGTCTCAGTGCCTTTGGCATATATATATTTTTAGCGTACTTTAGTGCACTGAAAAAATCAACCTTATCCCACTTTAGCATCATAAATTCTTGAGCTGAATTTAGGATGCTAGAGTGGAACATTACCAGATCAATACTATGGGCATGTGACATATGTTGCATGTAATCCGCCTTTGTGTTAGGTTAAAAAAAAAAAAAAAAAAAAAAACCTCAGCGAGGAGGTGCATATTGATGCACACCATTGTCATGAATACAACCCGACACCTATCGACGCAGTTACTCACTGTTGGGGGCCCCGAAGCCAGACTACATGGAAAGAACAACCCTCATACTGAGGCCAGGGAATTTAGATTGAAATTTGCGTTACTGAGGTCCAAATGTGAGCAACAAAACCGTTCTTTTTACGATAAAATAGAATAAATCATACTGATCACACTGATGTAAAGTTGACCACTATAGGGGGGCGGGAAGATAAGTAGATTTTGATTTTTAATGTCCAGAATCGTATGTTTTTATTACTTCTGCCTGTGTGAGAACGCGTTTCGAAGAGTCGCAAGGCAAGAACATGCAAAGGTGAGGTCACCAGAGGAAAGCGTTCAGCGCGGTACAATACATGTGAGTGACCGCTGCCGCGCTGATGCTGATCTGTGAGCAGGTCACTGCGGCAGACAACTGATTCTGAACAGTAAGCTAAGAACAGAGCTCTTTGGGGACAAAAGGAAACAAACATTTTCAATTTCATGTATTTTATTATAAATTGGTAGAAGACGCAATTCCGCCTTTATGAATGTTTTCCAGTTTCTTACCATTCATGACATATCATAAAGAATGAAATCGGTATTATACCGACTGCAAAGGTGAATTTACGAAGGCAGCACGGGATCATTTAGTTAGTAAGTACAATTTTGTTGATATTTTACGCAGTGCACAACTTGGATATACTCCATGCTCTGCTTATTAACGTGTAGAATATTAATATCTAAATATGTGTTAACCCGGTTCGGTTTCAATGAACATTATCGGCGCTCTGTCCAGACAATAAATTCGGAAAGTATGATGTATATCGTGTAGGCCATAACTTAGTTGAGTGTATCATAAAAATGTATTGTTTAACATATGTTGTGCTGGCTATGGTGAAATCTGACGCCCTTCCATGAGGGGTGTGGCCCATAAATGAATAAACAATCCATCTGTCTCTCCCTCTAGCTCTCTCACTGTCTCTCTTCCTCTCTCTCTGTCGCTCGCTCGTTTCTGTTTGTTGATCAGAGTGGGGTGGGGTGGGGAGGGCCTACACTCATTGTGTGTGCGTGTGTGTGTGTGTGTGTGTGTGTGTGTTGATGTGCGTGCACACATTTTGTGTGTGTGTGTGTGTGTACTCATTGTACATGAATGTGTTGCAGGAGGAGCGTCCAATTCCAGAACCAGCGGAAGGGGGTGAGTTGTGTTCACATCGTTCGTACTGTGAAGAAACTTGTCCATCAATCAGAGTGACTTCCTTCAATTCCGCTTCACCCGCGGGGTGTAGAGTGGGGGAATGAATACCCATGATAAAATCTCTTAGACTATCACCGCCTCGAAGGTACAATTGCAACTGAAACGACGATACTTCCAGCAGCGGTCATGGCCGTTAAAGAGCTCATTTGTTACAAATAATTAAATGTGGGTGGGGATAGTGGAAGGAAAAAAGTCATGGTGACAATTTCGTGGTGGTGTACAGCGCTATTGAGCATGTTTTACATGGAAAGACACTGTGCAAATTCTTATTATGTCACTTTTCATGAGCAGCTTGGCAGAAAAATGAACATAACAGAGCCATGTCTGTTACAGCAAGCTGTTACCTAAAGACATTACTGACATAAAGCTGTCAGTTTGTGCAAATGCAGCATTTACACGATCCCTGGTATATCAGATGGACACACACACACTGTCTCTCTGTCTCTGTCTCAGTCTCTGTCTCTCTCTCTCTCTCTCTCTCTCTCTCTCTCTCTCTCTCTCTCTTTCTCTGTATCTCTATCTCGTGCGCGCACACATGCGAACACACACACATACACAAGCTGGCATTCACACGCACGTACGAAGACACACACATTCACAAACACTGACACACACTCGCACGCATGCGCGCGTGCACACACACACACACACACACACACACGCACGCACGCACGCACACACACACACAGAGGTGTAACCAAGCCCTGTGTGTCCCACAGAGGTGCAGATCGAGGTGCGGGCGGTGGGTGTGTGTGGGTCAGACCTGGCTCACTACCGGACAGGGTGCGGGGTGATCAGTGGTGTCCCCATCCCCCAGCCCATCGTTCTGGGTCACGAGAGCTGCGGGGTCGTCTCCGGCCTGGGGCCTGGCGTCACGGACCTGGTGCTGGGTGAGTGGCTGGCTGGCAGGAACTGCAGTGCTGTGGTCTGCAGCCAGCGTGGCTCTGCTTTTCTAGTCACTTCTTTGAGATTTTTTGGAGATGTGAATCATATTCAGCCATTCAACTCAAAGCAAATATCTGCATAACTATTATGTCAGTTACGCATCAGGATTTTTCTGTTCTTCCCGCTTTGTAGCATAGATGGAGACTCTCTGTAAGTGATAGGGAGGGGGTGCGTGTGTGTAGGGGGCGGGGGGGGGGGTGGGGGGGGGGGAAGGCGCACGCAATATGTTTCATCTGAAAGGATTCCATTTTATAAATGCCACATATTCTCGATGTACAATCCTTAATTACACAGTGTTATCTATTGCCATCATATAAGTGGATAAGAAGAAAAATGTGTAGGGGTCTTTTATGCATACACCCCCGTAAAAGTTGCTATCGTTCATTGATGGCAGAACAGTAAAATCGCTTCTGGTTAAGAGCAAACGGTAGATCTTCCAGCCGCCGTGGCGAAGTGGTTAGCGTCGAGGATTTGCGGCTTAGAGGACGCGGGTTCGATTTCCAGCGGAGATGGGTTTTTCAGCCTGCGGCCGGCTCCTACACAGAGTTGAGTGTGTTGTGGGCTTAAATGGGATGACTGAGACCACATAGTTGAGTATCATCCACTTCACGGATGCGTCTTTGGGTGTAATTACCTGACCAACACTGCAAGTGTCTGTATCTCTCTGCCAGTTTGACGCCGGGATATCATTATGAAAGGAAGCATACAGTACAGCCTTGTCACGTAGTCCCAAACCTAAACGGACCTCCGTATCAGCATCAGCATCAGCATTGTCATCGTCATCGTCCTTCTTCTTATTCATCTTAAAAAGACCCAAATTATGTTACCTTTCATGCCCTACTCTCATGGTAACCTCACTTTTGATACCCCTCCACTTCCGTGCTTGGGATGAGCCCTGTCAAGGTCTTCAGTGTCGGCAGATTCATGAGGGACTTTGCTGGAGGGTCATTATAGCGGTCTCCACTTTTAGGGGTGGGGGGGGGGGACGGATCGCGGACGCTCATTCAGTCTGGCTCCGCTACTAAACCATTATTGTCGGCAGTAGTGGGCTTAGTAGGTGGTGTCCTAAATACGTTAAATCAGAACAGGCACTAGTGAACACCGCCGAAGTGACTCAGCAGTAGTGCAGGGTCTCCTCTGGTGTGTAGCCTCCTGACGACCTCACGTCGATAGTTCCCTGTGGACTGCCGGTGCTGGGACTGCGACAGACGATACCGGATGTGGCCATGTATGGATGACTCGGAATGAGCAGCGTAAATGTAATGACACTGAAATGGTGTTGATGATAGCACAGCAGAAAAAAGGTAGATCTTGTTTCTTTTCTAGTGTATTGCTTCCGACTTCACTTTCATCATGAGTTACTATCATTTGTAAAGTAGATTCACCTTACTGGGGGTTTTTTTTATTATAAAGAAGACGTCCTATGAAAATTGTTGGTGAGAAAGCATTATTAATTTTTACTTTCACTACGCGTATCAACTGTAACTCCCGGTTAATCTGGGATAGAGAGGCAGACAGACAGACAGAGAAAAAAGCGTCACCACTACAAGCAGTATGAACTGAATTTTCAACTCATTGACGGGGATGGTTGCATTCATTTGAAGAGACACAAAACTGTAATAGCATGTCCATTGTGATCATGTCTCCCCATATGATGTTGCACAATGATTCCCACAGAAGTACTCTCAAGAGTATTTTTGTGCATGTAACGTATCTACTCCCTGACTGCTTACAGAAATACTCCCTTTTGCATGAATTGACTCGGGGGAGCATTTATCGCATACTTAGCATTCTTTTCCATACATCGTTTTGATGTTGTTGATATGGATACTTATACAGCGCCTATCCTGGTCTGAGACCAAGCTCTAACCGCTTTACAAACACGGGGTCATTTGCACAACAGACTGCCTACCTGGATACAGCCTGACGGTTGCCACTGGGCGCTCATCATTCGTTTCCTGTGTCACTCAATCAGTTTTCAGGCACGCACACATACTCAGACAGACATGTAACATTTTACGTGTATGACGTTTTGTTTCCCCCGCCATGTAGGCAGCCATACTCCATTTTCGGGGATGTGCATGCTGGGTATATTCTTGTTTCCTTAACCCACCGAACGCTGACATGGACTGCAGGATCTTAAACGCGTATTCTTCTGCGTGGGTATACACACGAAGGGGTTCAGGCACTATCTGGTCTGCACATATGTGGACCTGGGAGATCGGAAAAATCACCACCCTTAAATGTGTGTGGTCATGCGAACGCGTGCGTACAGTATGTGCATACGCGTGAACCTTTTGCATGTCCGCGCATGTGTGCACGTTCATAAACATGATTTTACTGTGGTAACATTACACTGATAAGGGTGGGATGGGGGAAGTGAAGAGTAAAGGTATGTGTATGGGTTTTTTTCTTTTTATAAGAGGGGTGAGATGGGGGTAATTTTATCTAGAGAGAGAGTCGTTTTGATTTTACTTCCTGGAAGCAGATCTGCTACATGCACAACATACCACGAAAACTTGTAAGGAGACAGTCATTCTGTGACGTTACACACTCCGCCACATCTCCCATCCTTTCCTTCACCATACAGGTGACAAGGTGGCGGTCTCCCCCAAGTACCCGGGGTGCGGTCACTGCCTGTGGTGTGGAGAGGGGAGGGCCAACCTGTGTCCCTACGCCAAGATGATGTCCGTTACCCCCACCCCGGGATCTCTGGCCACCTTCATAGTCTGGCCCGCCAAGCTCTGCTACAGGTAACCTGGGGGGGAAGGTCCGTGTGTGTATTTTTTTCTTCATATTTATTGAGTGTATATCATTTTCTTAAAATTTGACACTTAGGCGAATGCCTCATGCCACGGACCAAATCACTAATCATCACCATTTCCAAGAAATGAAATCTCCAACACTACCAGAACCACCGCACTATCATTTTGATCAGCACACTTGCGAAGTAATGCTCAAAATCATTCTGAACAAATTAAAGCCACCAGCAGGTACCATTATTGCTGAAGAACAAGCTGAAGTAACATGGAATAGATCTTTAACCTGCGTACTCTTTGCAAAATACATCTCCAACACTCTACTGAGTTCTACCACGTCTTCATAGATTCCAGAAAAGGTGCTTTTCAGAGTCTGGTTCTATGGGCCACAGTGAAAACATAACACAGACCAAAAGCTTACCAACACCATCCAGCAGCTATTTTTCAAAGCAAGCACTGTGACACTCACACAGGGTGTTATTGAAGAGTGGTTCCGTACATCGGTTGGAGTCCATCCTGGGCTGCCTTCTGTGTCGCACACTGCTCAACATACTCCTGGAATGCATTATAACTGAAAGGCTATGTCAACACAATCAACATTGGAGGAAGAAGAACCGTCACGAACCATCGCCATCGATCGTCCGGCAGGAAGTGAGCAAGAATCAGACTCCCACGTGCACTGGTACATTCTATCTACCATTCGCATGCGAGACATGAACCCTTACGGTGGATTTTGAAAGAAGAATTCAAGCCATGACGTGTTATTCCAAAAGATAAGAAACATCAGATACACTGATCACATCACTAATGAACAAGTACATGAAGCAATACATTTGACCTTATGAAGATCAGCAGTACATGAAGCAGTACATTTGACCTAATGAAGATCAGCAGTACATGAAGCAGTACATTTGACCTCATGAAGATCAGCAGTACATGAAGCAGTACATTTGACCTGATGAAGATCAGCAGTACATTTGACCTCATGAAGATCAGCAGTACATGAAGCAGTACATTTGACCTCATGAAGATCAGCAGTACATGAAGCAGTACATTTGACCTCATGAAGATCAGCAGTACATGAAGCAATACATTTGACCTTATGAAGATCAGCAGTACATGAAGCAGTACATTTGACCTCATGAAGATCAGCAGTACATGAAGCAGTACATTTGACCTCATGAAGATCAGCAGTACATGAAGCAGTACATTTGACCTCATGAAGATCAGCAGTACATGAAGCAGTACATTTGACCTCATGAAGATCAGCAGTACCTGAAGCAGTACATTTGACCTCATGAAAATCAGCAGTACCTGAAGCAGTACATTTGACCTCATGAAGATCAGCAGTACATGAAACAGTACATTTGACCTCATGAAGATGAGCAGTACATGAAGCAGTACATTTGACCTCATGAAGATCAGCAGTACATGAAGCAGTACATTTGACCTCGTGAAGATCAGCAGTACCTGAAGCAGTACATTTGACCTCGTGAAGATCAGCAGTACATGAAGCAGTACATTTGACCTCGTGAAGATCAGCAGTACATGAAGCAGTACATTTGACGTTATGAAGATCAGCGGTACATGAAGCAGTACATTTGACCTCGTGAAGATCAGCAGTACCTGAAGCAGTACATTTGACCTCGTGAAGATCAGCAGTACATGAAGCAGTACATTTGACCTCGTGAAGATCAGCAGTACATGAAGCAGTACATTTGACGTTATGAAGATCAGCGGTACATGAAGCAGTACATTTGACCTCGTGAAGATCAGCAGTACATGAAGCAGTACATTTGACCTCGTGAAGATCAGCAGTACATGAAGCAGTACATTTGACCTCGTGAAGATCAGCAGTACATGAAGCAGTACATTTGACCTCATGAAGATCAGCAGTACATGAAGCAGTACATTTGACCTCATGAAGATCAGCAGTACATGAAGCAGTACATTTGACCTCGTGAAGATCAGCAGTACATGAAGCAGTACATTTGACCTCGTGAAGATCAGCAGTACATGAAGCAGTACATTTGACCTCGTGAAGATCAGCAGTACCTGAAGCAGTACATTTGACCTCATGAAGATCAGCAGTACATGAAGCAGTACATTTGACCTCGTGAAGATCAGCAGTACATGAAGCAGTACATTTGACCTCATGAAGATGAGCAGTACATGAAGCAGTACATTTGACCTCGTGAAGATCAGCAGTACATGAAGCAGTACATTTGACCTCATGAAGATCAGCAGTACATGAAGCAGTACATTTGACCTCATGAAGATCAGCAGAACTGTGCCAAGGAAAGGAGGCTACGTTGACATGGCCACATAACAAGACCCAGTGGCGTTGATAAAACAGTTATCCACGGAAATATTGAGGTTGGGATACCGAGAGGAAGACGAAAAACGATGGACTGACGACAGCAGAATGGAGAGGAAATCCATTCGCAGACAGTCAGTACACGGAGTAAACTTATGATGATCGTGTCGGTAGTTATTTGTATAAAATGCGTGAAGTATATTGACCTAGAGAGCGTCTGATGCTGTACTTGTTGTGGATGAGTACGTGCAGTACATATCCACAACAGTACTGAAGGCAGCGGCCTTTTGATAGACACATGGCCTGCGCCTATTTGGGTGTAAAGCGTACAGGGGTCAACCAGTGAAGTCTTTGGTCATGGAAGCGGTATTGGCCTATTATGACAAACATGATACATAATTTGATTATAATCAGCATAATAATGACAAGACTAAGAATTACGTATGATGCATAAATTTTGACTTTTAGACCAGCCCGTAATGGGCAGTCCATTTGACCTCTGGTAGCGTAGCTGGATAGTACATGTTATTGTTAAACCATACCGAACATGACATTTATTGGAGATACTACTTAACGTGCGCATTTGATCCTCGTGTGAATGGTACATCGAAGCACTACATGACACCAGCTGTCCTAGCATACAGATGCAGTACATTTGACCTCCATGAAGATGACAGTACATGAAGCATACATTTGACCTTATGAATCCAGTACTGAAGCAGTACTTTGACCTCATGAAAGCACGAGTACAGAAGCGATACTTGTTACCTCATAAGAACAGCAGAACTCTGCCAGAAGAGACTAACGGTGACAGGGGCCCACATAGACAAAGACCAGTGGCGTTGATAAAACATTATCCACAATATTAGGGGTTGTATACCGAGAGGAAGACAAAAAACGAAGGACTGACGACAGCAGAAGGTAAGCTTTGACACACAACCTGGAGGAATCTGGTGAACAGTTCTGTGCGGCGCCCCAGTGACTCTCCACAGAGTTGAGGGAGAAGAGATTAAGTGTGCTCATATTCCTCCTGTTTTCATATTTCTTTATAAGAGCTCTGTGGGGTTGCGAGGCGTCGAACATTTAATAGTAGTAGTAGCAACGGTAGTAAAAGTAGTGGTCGTGTCGTTGTTGATATTGTACATGCGTGAATGTATATTGAGGGAGTGTCTGTCTGTGTCTGTGTGTGTGTGTGTGTGCAGACTATCCCCAAAAGTGAGCTGGGAGGAGGCGGCTATGATTCAGCCAATGGCCTGCGCCCTTTTTGGGTGTCAAAGGGCAGGGGTCAAGCCAGGTCAACGTCTTTTGGTCTGTGGAGCGGGTGAGTTGGCCTATCGTTATGACAACCATGATAATAATAATGATGATGATGATAATAATAATGATAATAATGACAAGAAGAATTACGATGATGATAAATGTTGATGACATTTTTGACCACGCCATATGGGCAGCCATATTCCGATTCCGGCTGGGTGGGTGAGGGGATGCTGGATATGTTATTGTTTCCATAACCCACCGAACAATGACATGGATTATGGGATCTTTTACGTGCGCATTTGATCTTCTGCGTGTGAATGTACACGAAGGGCACTAATGCACCAGCTGTTCTGCACATTACTGACCAGAGAGACAGGAAACATCTCCACCCTTATCCCAGCAGGTGCCGATATCGGGATCGAACCCAGACCCTCAGATCGAAAGTCCAACGCTCTGATCACTCGGCTTTTGCCTCCTCGGTGTGTTGAGAGAGGTAGGAATCAATATCATCACAGCGACTGGGGTGGAAACTGTTCTTTGGACAGCTAGATTTTCATTGATTTACCTTCATTTCTATACATCATTTTCAGTTCTGCCCAATAGAGAGAGGCTGAATAAACGGTTGACAGGATGCACTTCATTAGATGTCATAGATATTGCTTCAAAGGCGATAGATTTCAAAAACCTGTGATTCACAGACAACTTTCACCAGTCTATCAATATTGTTTCCTCCTCACAAACAGCAGCGGTCCCAAATGATTCATTCATTAAGAAAGTTGGTGCGCTTTCATTGATGGACTGATACAGAACTGGGTCACAGTTGTTGCAGTGGAAGCAAAAGGTGTAGCCATTGCATTGCATTGTACTGTACTGCACTGCACTGCACTGCACTGCACTGGACTGTGTTACGTTTTGTCACAACAGATTCTCTGTGTGAATTCTTTTGACTGCTGACCCCGCTGAGTGAGCCTGGCAGCAGTGGAGCGCCGCCCTTTTCGCTCTCGTTTTTTCCTGCCTGCACGTGCACGTGTTTTACTATCAGTTTGACATGGTGCAGCACATGACACCAGACATGGAGTATACTACAAACTCCTCCTTTTACTATCAAAGTGGATTTGTCTACAGAATTTTGCCAGGGACAGCCCATGCGTTTCCTTGGGTTTGTATACGTGCGCTAAGTGCAGACTACACAATGGTCCTTGATTCCGAAGGGCAATCACCTAGACCATCACTCAAGGTCTAGTGGAGAAGGGGAGCATAATCCCGGTCCGTATATGAAACTTACACACACACATACACACACACACACACACACACACACACACAACACACACATACATACATATACATACATACACACACACACACACACACACACATCATATATATATATATATATATATATATATATATATATGTTAGGGTGTGTTTGTATGATATCTGTGTTCATCATTGTGTTGTACGGTTTGTCATTGTCACTTCTCTTTCTCTGCTCCCTTGTCCTCCTCCTCCTCCTCTCCGTCTTCTGTGTCTTCGTTTGGAACTTTCATCATCATTTTCATTTGTCGTCATCATTTGTATTAACGTTGTCATCACTTGTATTAACACCACCATCATCACAATCATCATCACTCCCGTTATCATTATTACCACCATCATCACAATCATCATCACTCCCATTATCATTATTACCACCATCATCACAATCATCATCACTCCCGTTATCATTATTACCACCATCATCACAATCATCATCACTCCCCTTATCATTATTACCACCATCATCACAATCATCATCACTCCCATTATCATTATTACCACCATCATCACAATCATCATCACTCCCATTATCATTATTACCACCATCATCACAATCATCATCACTCCCATTATCATTATTACCACCATCATCACAATCATCATCACTCCCGTTATCATTATTACCACCATCATCACAATCATCATCACTCCCGTTATCATTATTACCACCATCATCACAATCATCATCACTCCCCTTATCATTATTACCACCATCATCACAATCATCATCACTCCCGTTATCATTATTACCACCATCATCACAATCATCATCACTCCCATTATCATTATTACCACCATCATCACAATCATCATCACTCCCATTATCATTATTACCACCATCATCACAATCATCATCACTCCCATTATCATTATTACCACCATCATCACAATCATCATCACTCCCATTATCATTATTACCACCATCATCACAATCATCATCACTCCCATTATCATTATTACCACCATCATCACAATCATCATCACTCCCATTATCATTATTACCACCATCATCACAATCATCATCACTCCCATTATCATTATTACCACCATCATCACAATCATCCTCACTCCCATTATCATTATTACCACCATCATCACAATCATCCTCACTCCCATTATCATTATTACCACCATCATCACAATCATCCTCACTCCCGTTATCATTATTACCACCATCATCACAATCATCATCACTCCCGTTATCATTATTACCACCATCATCACAATCATCATCACTCCCATTATCATTATTACCACCATCATCACAATCATCATCACTCCCATTATCATTATTACCACCATCATCACAATCATCATCACTCCCGTTATCATTATTACCACCATCATCACAATCATCATCACTCCCGTTATCATTATTACCACCATCATCACAATCATCATCACTCCCGTTATCATTATTACCACCATCATCACAATCATCATCACTCCCATTATCATTATTACCACCATCATCACAATCATCATCACTCCCGTTATCATTATTACCACCATCATCACAATCATCCTCGCTCCCATTATCATTATTACCACCATCATCACAATCATCATCACTCCCATTATCATTATTACCACCATCATCACAATCATCATCACTCCCATTATCATTATTACCACCATCATCACAATCATCATCACTCCCATTATCATTATTACCATCATCATCACACTCATCATCACTCCCATTATCATTATTACCACCATCAAACCACTCCTACTCGCACATCTCCGACATCCACACTACCATCATCCCCATGACATTTTCGACAACATCATCATCGTCACTGCTGCCCGTTGTACGACGTTTGTTGGACAGGACCACTGGGTCAGATGATAGTGATGACGGCCAAAACCTGCCTGGGCGTCACACGGATCTGTGTCACAGGTAACGCCACGGACACACGTGTGTCTAGCTGGGTCAGGCAGCTTAGTTACGCTACCTGTCTGTGTGTGTGTGTGTGTCATAAAGAAAAGTCACACTGACTTTCTGTACTGCTTCCTTCATAAACATCAAAAACACAATATCATTATTTTGTTAATATTATGGGTTATGTTCATTGCCCGTATGCTTTGTGTTATTTATCAGTACAAGTGTGCAAACGACAGAATACAATACACATGCATCTAAACATACAAGGTCCTTTTTTTTTTTACATTAGATTTTAGTCTGTTGATAGGGAAAAGATTTTTGTTATTGTTAATGAAAACTTCCTTGTTAATGTGTATTTGAGTGTTTGATCGAATGGGTCTATTTCTATTTTTGACCACTCTTTTTTGTGGGGAGGTAGGGGAGGGGGGGGGTATGGTGTGTGCCTTGCCTTGCCATTTACACCCCTTGCATACTATTGGGGTGTGTCTTGCCTTGCCATTTACACCCCTGGCATACTATTGGTGTGTGCCTTGCCTTGCCATTTACACCCCTTGCATACTATTGGGGTGTGTCTTGCCTTGCCATTTACACCCCTGGCATACTATTGGTGTGTGCCTTGCCTTGCCATTTACACCCCTTGCATACTATTGGGGTGTGTCTTGCCTTGCCATTTACACCCCTGGCATACTATTGGTGTGTGCCTTGCCTTGCCATTTACACCCCTTGCATACTATTGGTGTGTGCCTTGCCTTGCCATTTACACCCCTGGCATACTATTGGTGTGTGCCTTGCCTTGCCATTTACACCCCTTGCATACTATTGGTGTGTGCCTTGCCTTGCCATTTACACCCCTGGCATACTATTGGTGTGTGCCTTGCCTTGCCATTTACACCCCTTGCATACTATTGGGGTGTGTCTTGCCTTGTCATTTACACCCCTTGCATACTATTGGGGTGTGCCTTGCCTTGCCATTTACACCCCTTGCATACTATTGGGGTGTGTCTTGCCTTGCCATTTAAACCCCTGACATACTATTGGTGTGTGCCTTGCCTTGCCTTGCCATTTAAACCCCTGGCATACTATTGGATACTCGCCTGGAACACTGAGACAAGCAAGAAAATGGCCATTAACTGACAAACATTATGCTTCTTGAATTAAGAATGATGTATTCAAAATATTAGCACACTGTTCGTCAGTGCTATAACCCCCTACCCCCCCCCAACCCCCAGCCCACACACACCCCCTTCCAAACTGGTTGGCTCTCAAGGGTATACAGGCAGGTCAGACATATGGCTCTCAAGGGTATACAGGCAGGTCAGACATATGGCTCTCAAGGGTATACAGGCAGGTCAGACATATGGCTCTCAAGGGTATACAGGCAGGTCAGACATGGCTGTCAAGGGTATATAGGCAGGTCAGACATGGCTGTCAAGGGTATATAGGCAGGTCAGACATATGGCTCTCAAGGGTATACAGGCAGGTCAGACATATGCAGCGTAAATGCCTGTAGATGGATCAGCCCGCACATTTTGACGCCATTAAACAAACTGTTATGACGAGTGTTACTGAGTAATCTTGTCTGTACTATCTGTGTCATAATGACCAGTTGTATTAACTGGGTGTACCATCTGTGCCAGTTTCAGTGTTGTTTGTACTGTCTGTGGTATGAGATCACCGCCTGTCTCTATTCTCTTTCTATGAAGAAGAGTTGCACTGTCTGTGTTGTCTGTGTTATAAAGATCGGAAACACTGCCGCTCTTTAATATCTGTGCCACAAATATTAGTTACACTACCTGCCTGAACTGTCTGTGATATGAACATCACTTACACTGCTTGTTCGTATGTCTAGTCTTCAGAGTTCAACTGCACTAGCTATCTCTATCATCTGACATATGAAATTCGGTTATACTGCATGTCTGTACCGTCTTTGTTGTGAAGACAACGGTAACGTCATCACAGACTGTGACTGTTCATGATAAGAAATCATGTTTACCAAGAGTTGTACCAAGAGATGCGGATAGGGATAGTTTATTCAAGAAAAGGCGATTGTCCCTCAAACACAATACACACTAATGTCATCAAAAAAAGAAGAAGAAAAGAAAGAAGATAAAACTTAGTTCGGTGTTTTAAAACATGAGCTGATCGCAGCCTGAACGCTTTTAACAAAGGGATTGACGAATTGCGGACATTATATCAAACTCGAACTCGAATGTTACATTGAGGGTAAAAGCTACAAGCTTCATTCCACCATGCCCTCACAACAAAAACATCATAATTCAGTAAAAACAGCAAATCAAACGGAAGAGGAAAAAGATGTGAAGAGGGATGGGGGGGGGGGGGGGAGACACCGACAACAGAAGAATAAAACAAAAAGAAAGGAGGCATGAAAGAAAGAACGGTCAACATGAAGAGATCATAATCCTAACTCAAGAGATTGAGGAAAAAAAAAAAGATCATTTCAAAGAACAATTTACTTACTCCGTTCACATCAGTTATACTACCAATGCAATTCCAAAACGGAACCATTCATTTGCTGAGTGTGTATTCCTGTTATATGCTGTCAGCTCCAAACATGCTCTCTCTCTCTCTCTCTCTTGAGGCAGAGAGAAATATATATTCGTTTCGCTGTTTGTATGATTATGTTCAGTTTTGTTTTGTTTTCTTTTTTTTTCCATATGTACGTCTATAAACTGTTTTGGAAAGTTTCTAACCAAGCATATCATTCTTGAAAAAACAAAAAGCAAAAACACCAACAAAAAACAACAAACAAACGAAAACAAAACAACAAACAAAAAGCAAAAACACAAACAAAAAACAACAACCACCAACAACCAAAGAACCCAACAACAACACACACACACACACACACAAATCTTGGGCATTGAAATCCCTTGACGACAATGTATAGATATACAAAACGACATGTGTAATGTTCGTTTCTGTGAAACTGCATGTTTGTTGCATGTGTGTGTGTGTGTGTGTCTGCATGTTTTACATTTATTCGCTCATTTATCATCATTGTTTTTTGGGGGGTTTTGTTGGGTTTTTTGTTTGTATTTGAGTTGACTTCATAAATATTATTATCAGTAGTAGTGGTTTTATGTATTTATCTTTTTGTTGTTGTTTTTGTTGTTTTTTCTCAAGGCCTGACTAAGCGCGTTGGGTTACGCTGCTGGTCAGGCATCCGCTTGGCAGATGTGGAGTAGCGTATATGGATTTGACCGAACGCAGTGACGCCTCCTTCAGCTACTGATACTGATACTGTTCGTTTAACACAAAAAGGAGACTTTGTCTTTTTCAAAATTGAAAGCGAAGATTAAAAAAAATCGGTGCACAAAAAAAAAAAGAAAAAAAAAAGGAACACTGCAAGAGATCATAATCCCAACTCAAGACTGAGATTGAGAAACAAATCGAATGATCAGTTCGAAAGAACAATTTAGATAAGAAAATTATGTTAATTAAAAAAAAAGTTATACTTGTAAAACAATAAATCATGTCTTTCAGCCAAAAAAGCAAAGCAAAAGCAAACTATCGAGAGAGACAGGCAGAGAAAGAGAGATAATGGATGGATTGTCAACAGACGTGAACAAGGAACGCCTCCAGTTTATCGCTGACGTCAGCGGCTGTCGGACCCTTTTATTGGAGGACTTTGGCCCACGTGACGTCGCCAGCCACGTGACGTCACTACTGGAAGGGGCTCCTGACGTCTCCATGGAGTGCAGCGGAACCGCGGCTGGTACCAACTCAGCTATATACGTACGTGTTTACATGTGATGTGTCAGATTATGGGTGTATCGTTGAACCAAGAATTCTAACATACATACATGCATTTTATTTTCCTTTTAATGAAAGGTGGGCATGTTTTCCTTATCTTTGTTGACTCACGTGTGTGAACAATGTGGTTTTATGTAATCACCTGGTCTTGGTTGTGTATGTCCGTGTGTGAGTGTCCGTGGTAAACTTTGATGTTGGCGTTTCTCAGCAAGTGCAAATAGTATATGAAGCAAACTTGTGGGGTGGTCAGTATCCATAAGACTGATAGTCATCCCTTTATGATCACGAGACTAGTAGGTTGATCAGTCAATGATTAAGGGTTATTATTTCACAAAACGGAAAATCCCAACAGTGCTCATGTCTTACATTTAATTTTCAACAAACCTGGTGTAGTCTCTGGCCGTGACGGCTAGATCCCTATCGAAATTCAATGTCAAAGTTCGAAATTCAGTGTCAAAGTTCGAAATTCAGTGTCAAAGTTCAAGTTCTTATAACATACCATGATAACAGGAAACGCATGCAAGTACAAATGAGATGGGGTCTTGGTTTGTTTTTTTTGTTGTTGTTTTGTTTTGTTTTGTTGTTGTTGTTGTTGTTTTTCACAATTTCTGTGGTTGATTGATTGGTTATCCTACGTGGGTCATGAAAGCCGTGCCTTTCCTGTTTATCTGTATACTGGCTGTAGAAGTTTGAAGTCGTGTTCCTTTGCAAAAAGAGTGGCGTTTTGTGATTGTTGAGGTCAGTACTCTAACATCCACTTTCGAGTAGTACAAAACAGTATTCGTGGTTCTATAAAAGCACGCGGCAGGACGGTACACCACAGTACAGCACTTTAGTGTTGTTTTATAACACGGGCAGTATAGCAGTACTGTACAGTGCGACGTGGTGCAGTTCAGTGCCGTACAATATGAATGATGTGATGCGGTACAACAGGCCTTCTGAGAACGGTAAAGCGGAGTATACCACGAGACCGGACAGTAGAGTGGCGTATAGTACAATGTTGTACAATGTAGTACAGTATGCTATAGGAAAGTACAGCACGGGGATGTAACATAGGACAGGATAACGGAGAACGACATAGTGTAGTTTATGTAGTATACCACGACACAGGACAGTGTAGCACTCCACGCTGTGCCAAGGAACAGTTCAACGTTGTATGGAGCAACGTAGTGCCACCGCAATACAGTGCACCACCATGACCACAATGTCTTCGTTTACAGTTAGTCAGTTTTACACCACCACAAATTTATTCTTTAAAATGAATGGTGAGGATACTTGATTTCCTGAGGAAAAAAGACGGGAAAAAAGTCATATTACGCCATGATGTTTACTGCTGAACTGAAGCATAATGAGAACTGGTCATGCGAACAGTTCTTTGTTGTTTTGCTAATGAAGGGCAAGGAATGTCTCTGAATGAGAACGCTATATTTGGGACCATCGTTGGGTTAACGGTACCCGATGTACTGTTAAAACACGCTCTGACCTACAAGCATATCTCGATAGTCATGGTATAAACATGTTTCTTCCAGTTGTTGCTGTTTTGATAAATGTTCTTTGAACGTGCGGTACACATACTGGCCTTCGGGTCACATGGAAAATACGCCACATGCATCTTATAGGTAATGGTGGAATAAGCTTATAACAAAATATGTAAAGCAGCCCGTTCTACAAGGGAGGTCTGGCGTTTGAGAAGAGACGTCTTCAGGACCTCGGCCAGAAGCGTTTGGGGGCAACGTTCTCATCCCCAAAGTTACTGATGTCTTTATCATGATGATGATGGATTGACTGATGTTGATGTGTGGCACCAGCCGCCATGGCGAAGTGGTTAGCGTCGCGGACTGACGGCTGGGAGAACGCGGGTTCGAATCCCAGCGGAGGTGGGTTTTTCGGCCCGTGGCCGGCTCCTACCCAGAGTTGAGTGTGCTGTGGGCTTAAATGGGGAGACTGGGACCACACAGTCGATTGTCATCCACTTCACGGATGCGTCTTTGGGTGTGTTGCTCTAATTACCTGACCAACACTGCAAGTGTCTGTATCTCTCGGGCCTGGTTAAGGCCGGGATATCATTATGACAGGAAGCGTAGAGTACAGCCTTGTCACGCAGTCCCAAACCAAAATGGACCTCCACAGCAACATCGTCATCGTCATCCTCCTCCTCCTTCATCATCATCAATATAAAAACAAAACAGTCTCAAAAGTCTGTGGCCTTTCATGCCCTGCTCTCATGGTGACCTCAGTTTCGATACCCCTCCACTTCTGCGCTTGGGGTGAGTCCTGTCAATGTCTTCAGTGTCGGCAGATTCATGGGGGGCTGTTGTTGGAGGGACGTGGTGGCGGTCTCCACTCTGGGAGGGACGCTCAGTCTGGCTCCGCGACTAAGTCATTATTGTCGTTAGTAGGGGGCTTAGTAGGTGGTGTCCAAAGTACGTTGAATCAGAACAGGCACCACTGAACACCACCGAAGTGACTCAGCAGCAGTGCAGGTTCTCCTCTGGTGTGTGGCCTCCTGGCGACCTAACATCGATGGTTCCCTGCGGATTGCCGACGCTGGAACTGTGACGGACGAACCCGGGTGTGGCCGTGTATGGGGTAATCTAAATGAGCGGCGTGGGAGTAATGCCACTGAAACTGTGCAGATGATTGGGCAGCAGGAAAAAAAAAATATATATATATATATATATATTTAATAAACCGGAGTGACTGTTCATTATCAAATTGACAGACGGACTGATGTGGCTGTCGGTTATCTACCTGATTGATGAACGGATTGACATACTTGTTGATTATCTGACTGACTGAGGGACGGGTTGACATGACTGTTGATTGTCTGACTGACTGAAATTACTGTTGATTGACTGATTGACGTGACTGTTGATGGACTGACGGACGGACGTGACTGCTGACTGACTGACGTGACTGTTGATTGACTGACTGTCGAGACTGTTGATTGACTGACGTGACTGTTGATTGATTGACCGACTGACGTGACTGTTGATTGATTGACTGACGTGACTGTTGATTGACTGTTGATTGATTGACCGACTGACGTGACTGTTGATTGATTGACCGACTGACGTGACTGTTGATTGACTGATTGACGTGACTGTTGATTGATTGACTGACTGTCGTGACTGTTGATTGACTGACTGACTGACGTGACTGTTCATTGACTGATAAACATGACTATTGATTGACTGACTGTTGACTGACGTGACGTGACTGTTGACTGACTGACTGACGTTACTGTTGATTGACTGACTGACTGACGTGACTGTTGGTTGGCTGACTGTCGTGACTGTTGACTGACTGACGTGACTGTTTATTGGCTGACTGTCGTGACTGTTGACTGACTGACTGACGTGACTGACTGTTGGATGACTGACTGACTGTTTATTATCTGACTGACTGACGTGACTGTTGATTGGCTGACTGACTGACTGACTGTTGGCTGACTGACTGACTGTTTATTATCCGACTGACTGACGTGACTGTTGATTGATTGACTGACTGACGTGACTGTTGACTGACTGACGTGACTGTTGACTGACGTGACTGTTGACTGACTGACTGACGTGACTGTTGATTGACTGACTGACGTGACTGTTGATTGACTGACTGACTGACGTGACTGTTGATTGACTGACTGACGTGACTGTTGACTGACTGACTGACGTGACTGTTGATTGACTGACGGATGGACGGGTTGACGTGACTGTTGATTATCAGACTGACGGACGGACTGGTGTGCAGGCCACACGGCCAGGGGGCTGTATCCTGCTGGCAGGACTGGGTGGGGACGATACAAACATCGCACTCCGGACAGCGGTCGCCAAGAGCTGGACATGAAGGGTGTCATTAAGTTCAACAACACGTAGGTCCTTTTGTTTTCTCTGTCTGTCTGTCTGTCTGTCTGTCTCTCTCTCTCTCTCTCTCTCTCTCTCTCTCTCTCTCTCTTCTCTGTCTTGTTTGTCTGCCTGTCGCTGTCTCATTGTCCGCCTGTCCCTGTCTGTCTCTCTGTTGTTATCGTTATCATTATTATGATCATCATCTTCATCATTGTTATCTATTGACTCACTGTATATATTACTACAGGTACACCACTGCCGTTGACCTGTTCGGGTCAGGACAGTTTGACCTCAAACCAATGGTGACGCACACATTCCCCCTGACTGACGTGGTGAAAGGGTTTGAAGTCATGCAACACGCTGCAGGCAAAGTCGTCATCCGCTGCACGGAGGACTGACCGCCTCTCTAGAACCGCTGGGACAGATGGTGGAACGCAAACTGCTGCTGTAAAGATACCCGAGAAAATCTATTTAGTGTGCAATCTCCTTCGTCGTCGTCTTCTTCTTCTTCTTCTTCTTCTTCTTCTTTTCTAGTATGCAATCTCCTTCTTCTTCTTCTTCGTTGTCGTCTTTTCTTCTATCCCGAACGCTCAGGAGTAAGGGCATTACTGTTGACCGGGCAACCAGTTCCCTCCATTTGCCCCTGTTCTTCATTGATTTAAGGAAATAGTGGCGGACTTTTTTTTTCTGTAGTCTTCTGTTGACAAGACTGGAAGTTAGCAAAATGTGTGTAAATGTATTGATGATACTGTGATGTTTTCCCAGGGAATATTGCAAAATTCCTGGATTCTCTTCTGTTCTGTCTCCATATATCACTCAGAAAAATCACCTGCAGTCAGAAAAATATGGATAGTTGTGGCGTTGTACTGTGGAGACGCGCTCTCCCCGGGGAGCTGAGAGCAGCACGAATTTCTCACAGAAATCTGTGACAAAAAATGTAATACAGTACAAAATGATACAATACAAAACAATTCAATACGATACAATACAATAACACGGGTGATAGTGCGGAAACATACCTTCTGAAGATTCTCGGCGATGTCCTCACTGCACTTGAACACCTGTAAACTGTTGTCGCCTTTTTTTATGAATCCTGTCTCGTCTTACAGAAGGCAATGCTCTCTAGGGGTTGGTGCCGCAAAATTTAGAGTTTTCCCGAGTGAATATTTGGAACCTTCTTCACTCTGAGCAAAACTTCGCACTGCAAATACCGCCTGTGCTGCCCAGCTCAGGACTCTGGAGGGTTTTGGTTTTTTTTAGTCTCATTTTCTTTTCTTTCTTTTTTTTATCCACTCTTGATTCTTCCTCTCCACTTTTCAACTTTTCTTTCTTTCACAGAACAATACTCATTCATTCCTCAAGTGTGTAAACAGTTGTTAGCTCGTTTACTCAGGAGCTCTAGTTGATATATTTTTGTCAGATTTTTTTCATGTGTTTTGGTTTATTTGTTTTATAATGTTTGTGTACTTTCTGTGTTACGGATGAAGGTATTTTACTCGAACTTTTATTTAACTTTCGGCAATAAAATAAGATAATTTATGTGTATGATCTTTGTCTTTTGAGCTACAACGTTGTTCCTTGAGTCAGGAATTTGGCTTTTAAATATGTCCGCTTTCTGGACAAAGCATCAGTCTGCTTTCTGGCCAAAGCAACATCTTAACAGACTTTGTTTCCACAGCGTGTGATAGCTTGACTGCTTGAATTATCTTTGAAATTAGTAAAAACGAATTGTGTCAATCATTCATTTGTGATTGCTTACTGTATTTGTTTATTTATCAACGGTTACTCTGATACCGTAACATTTACATACCTTCCTGTATTCTGTGTTGGAAGATATTTGAATTTTTGTTCATTTTTTACTCGGGTGTGTAAACATAGTTTTCTTTAAGTGATGTTTTTGTTTATCACTCATGACTTGTTAGCTTATATTGATGGTGCTGATAATACAGTAGTTATTGTTGTATATGGGAAGCATGAAATCGTATTTATGAGATGTAATCATTGATCTTTTTTTTACAAGTTTACTGCCATATATTGATATGCACCCTTTGATGGTGGCTGCATTACCTTGCTGAGGTATGTTGTATACATCACATATTGTTTTTCAGTGTATTTACTGGCTGCTAGAAGTTGACTTTTGACGAAGTTAGTTTGTTTTTCCTTGAGGAACGGAGTTGTAGGCAGCGTGATAAAGGGTGCTAACGAATGTTTAAGATAGTTATAGAATCAATAGTTGTGTTTGCTTCTTTTGAGCAAAAATATTCTTCTTGCAGCAACGGATCATATTTTGGGGTCATTTGAAGTCAGTCATTCTTATGCACATATTCAGCCATAGCTTGGTTGTCATCAAATCTCAGGCAGTGAATGTGAACTTAATCGTTGTGAACAGCAGAGTTCAACAGACCAAAACAGCTTCCTCAGTTGCATTTAGCCAAGTAACCGTGGGTAACAGGTTGGATTAACTCTCACCTAGAATCTGGAATAGGCCTTGGTATGTGGGAGACTCCAGTGTTGAATGTAAAAAGGACGCTAAGGGTACTAGTTTAGGTTAAGATCTACAGGTAAACGTAGCTAATTTTCTTCCCAGACGCGGAGATTAAAAAAAAAAAAGAATAATAATTTCATTGTGCTGAGTCTTGATGTTCTAAGAGGAGTGTTGGAGGGACTATTTCTGTATTTTGTTTTCAGGAAGTGCCCGAAGGAAATTAATATTCAACCAAAAAAGGTAGTGAGACACAAGTGTGGAGAAGCAGTGACTTTTGATATTTCTTTTACGATTTTGTATCGATCACGCGTTTGAAATGGTAGATCATAGTAGAGGTCATGTAAACTTGCATTGAATAAAGATAGAGAATTCTTCGACGTTCGTTCGTCGACTGGGATGAATGCATGTCTGAATTTCTGTCTCTGTCTGTCTGGCTCTGTCTCTCTCTCTTTCTCTCTTTCAGTCTCTCGCTCTCTCTTGATCCATACATAAATATATCAACCCACCGATCTTTCTTCAAAAAGATCGTGACATATTAAGATCACACAAACGCATATGCGCAACACGCACACACACACACACGCACACGCGCGCGCGCTCTCTGTCTCTCTGAGTGCTATCAATCCTTTAAAATGTAAAAGAAAAAAAAGAGCTATGATCGGAAGTTAAAGTGTTATTTTCATCGTATTGAATCATCCTGATCTAGTATCTCGGTGGTGGTGGGGCAGTGGTTGTGCCCCGTCTTCTCCAGCTCATGCCGTGTGCTTGCACCTTAGCAGGCTTGGTGGATGGGGTGCGGCTGGCCCCCTCGCTCCCTACACTGACATGAAAGGGGCGGCCATTGTGGCATTAGACCCCGATCCAGCTTAGCCGTTCCCTATCCAAGACCGTCTTTAGGGGGCCAATGGTACCACAAACAGGGCAGGCTGAACACAGAAGATCTAGAGGAGTGAACCACGAAAAGTAATGAGAGAGAAGCATGCCTCACTGGCTGCAGCAAAGGAACAAAATCCACCAAGCACGGTTATGCACTGGAAGCACCCTGAACAAAAAGACAGAACTGGAGCATATCCTGCAGGAGAAAGATGTCACGATTTGCTGCATCCAAGAGACGTATCCAAACAAAAATAACAAAACCTTCAAAGTGACAGGATACCGGTGCTTCAGGTCTGACCGCACTCACCGAAGCAGAGGAGGAGTCCTGACACTGGTCAGGAACTACAGTAATGCCTGTTTCGTTGCTCCGCACATGGAGGACTCTGAACATCATGCTGAAAATTCAGTTGCCACATCAGATCTGCAACTTGTAAACTTCTATTCCCTCAATGACAAGCCTTGTCTCACGACTCCATGAGCATAGCAGACCAGTTCTCTTGTGGTGAGAGATTTTAGCAACCACTCACAAAGATGGGGTTTCAACCACATGGATCGCAGAGGTGAAGAAGTGGAGAACTGGCAAGACGACAACCACCTGCTGCTGACTAACAGTCCCACTGACTGTCCTACCTTCTCCAGAAGCTGGCACACTACATCCACCCAGGCGTGGCCTTTTTCAGCTTGGTGGCAATGACCTGTGTTCCTTACATGGGCCTCACATCCTTCACAAAGACAAACTTCCCACAATGTAACCACAAGAAGGCAAACCGAGCCACTTTTGCCCATCGCACCAGCACTGTCACTAAAATGTAGTTGTCTATGTGCGAGACATCACCTTGGTGGTTACGGAATTCAAAGAGTGCACACCAATGAAACCATACCAAGAGGTGCCAGGCGGAACTACAAGCCCTGCTGGAGTAATGAGGTACAGAAACTGCAAGATGCCTTGTCAAAAACCAGAGAGGCAGAAGTCAATCCGTCACATAAAAACAATATCAAACTCCAGCAAGCCAAAGCTATATTTCTCAAATTCAAGGTACAGGCAAGTAGAAGCTGGAGAGAGAAAACGGCTTCACTGAATTTTGAGGATAGCAGAAAGCTCTGGAGACTCACCAGACAATTCTGTGATGAAGGCAGCTCCAGAGCAGATTAATGTTTCCCTAGAAGAAAATGGATTCCTACTGACTGGAAACAAGGCAGCGGACAAGTTTGTAGACAGCTATGCAAATGAGAGCTCCTTAGGGGAGCAACCCAACAACAGCATCAGCTTCAGTGAGTTGAAGTCCATCAGGGCACTAACGGCACCTACAACAGTCAGGGACGACTACCACACGTTACCCAGAGAGCAGCAAAGTGTCCTGGTGAGATCTCACACTCGTCACAACAGACCGAACAAACACATGTACCGAAAACTGAAGCTGGTGCCATCTCCCACCTGTCCCTGTGGACAGCAAGACCAGACAGTGGAGCACATCCTCCAAAGCTGACACTGATCAAGCAGGCAAGACAAGATGTGTGGCCTGTAAACACTCCACTTTGACCGAACTACACAGCAGCCAAGAAGGGCTGAAGAAAACAGCGTCATTCATCGCGGGAACTGGACTGATGGTGCAGCTGTGAACACCAAAAGAAGAAAGATCACCCCATTACTGTCGTCAAGAAGTGGAAAACAAGTTGTATGGACCTGTTTCCCGCTGAACCACATTGCAAGGGACAGTCAGAAGAAGCGGTGAGGAAATATCCACGAAAGGACAAGAATGGATCTGGTGGAATCACAGAGAGTGGTGGACAGACTGATGAGGAGAGTGGTAGCGATGTCTTCACTAGTGAACCAACAGCATCAGCGAAAGTTAAGGGATATGTAACATGTAACAGTAACAACCGTTCGTCCAGTCCGCACCCTACCCCACCCGACTCCCCCTGTCGCCCCACCACCACCACCACATCCACCCACCCATACACCCACATGCACACACTCTCTCTCTGTTTCGAAGTTCAACCAATGGGTAATGTTTTACCCGATTCCTTAGGTTGCGCGCGCGTGAGGGCGTGCGGCTGGCGACGTTTAACACACACACACACACAGGATCGACTGTATGTAAACTTTGCAGTTTGGGAGCATCGGTGGTTTGTGCCTGTGAGTGAGTGTCTGCGTGCAACTCGTGCTGCCTTACTGATCGTGCAGAGGGCATCTTTTTCGTTTTCTTTTTCCCCGACGTGGAATGAGTGAGGAATGTGTTCATGTTCTCCAGCCAGTTTCAGTGTTCCTTTTTGTCTTCGCCTGATATGTTTAGCCATGTTTGATGATCTGTCGCCTTAACGTTTTTTTTTTGGGGGGGCCTTTATTTTTGTTGCCTTTTTAAGTCATCAAATCTGTTCATTCCATCATTTTGTTTCATCATTATTTGGTAAGTTTGTTGGGGGTTATTTTTCTATTCGTGCACAATTTATCCATTATTCGATTCTATTTATGTTTTTATCTATCTATTTATTTATCTATTTTTATCTTCTTAACCATTTATCTATTTTTATCTTCTTAACCATTGGTCACCAAATCTGTTTATTCATTCATTTGGTTTTATTTTCTTGGAGTTCTTTTATTTTCATTTCCACGCTTTTTATTCTGTCAGTCCTGGAATCCATTCATTTTATTCGTTTCATTGTCGTAATGATATTCAGTTGTTTCAGCCCAACCATTCATTTTATTTGTTTCACTAGCGTGATTGCACTTGTTCATTTCTACCAGCCGCCATGTTTCTAGAAGAAAGGTGACATGCAGACCTGGTGGGACTCCTGTTTGATCCTGTGTGAGAAGTACTGAGGTTATTCTTCTGTTGGCCTTATCTGAATTCTTACATTCCTTTTGGACTCACTTGTGCAGCATCGTTCGCAAATAGACGCAAGTCAAATATTTATTTGTATTGATTTATTTATTTGTATTTATATTCCTTTTTATCACAACAGATTTCTCTGTGTGAAATTCGGGCTGCTCTCCCCAGGGAGAGCGCGTCGCTACACTACAGCGCCACCCTTTTCTTTGTATTTTTTCCTGCGTGCAGTTTGATTTGTTTTTCCTATCGAAGCGGATTTTTCTACAGAATTTTGCCAGGAACAACCCTTTTGTTGCCGTGGGTTCTTTTACGTGCGCTAAGTGCATGCTGCACACGGGACCTTGGTTTATCGTCTCATCCGAATCACTAGCGTCCAGACCACCACTCATGGTCTAGTGGAGGGGGAGAAAATATCGGCGGCCGAGCCGTGATTCGAACCAGCGCGCTCCGATTCTCTCGCTTCCAACGCGGACGCGTTACCTCTAGGCCATCACTCCACTATCCCATGGTCTAACTGCAAACAACACTATTTTTCAGACTCCGGTCAAAACTGACATTCTGATCTGTCGCCAATATGCTTTCTTAAATTCTCCCAGCACTGGTAATGCGTATTCAACATATCCGATCAAAATCAACTATTTCAAACTTTGTCAAAGTTCAAGTCCTACAACTTGCTTTATTTTTGGATATTTAGAGCACGTTTGTGACCTTGGTCGGCAGTGGTGCGCGAATAGAAATAGCGCGAAAATAGTAAGAAATAGCTGACGTTAGACTGGTTCTTGGGAATGATAGAAAAAGGTCGAAGCAGACGTCAAATTGTGAAATGGAACCGTTGAGAACGCTTCGAAATGGGGCGGTGTACGAATCTTTCGCAATTACACGCTGTTCGCAAGTACCATGGGTACTTTAGTCGTAGCAGTTCCTGTTGTTCTTGCTTTTGTTCAGAAAAGAAAAGCAGTTTTAACAATTTCAAGCTGTTCACTCCCAGTAGCTGTCAGCCCGTGATTCACGTGAAACACTGCTCGGTGTAGTCATTCGGTTCCTGACCACGTGATTTTAAAGGGGGTGGTGAGTACAGGGGTCATGTCACCGTTGAAGAGGCTTCAACGGCGGCAGTACTAGTTTTCGTTTCATGTCAAGTTCTCGAGCAGTTTTAGAGCACATACTTTATTGCTCAGCTTGAGCTGACGTGGTTCATCAACACACACAGCCACAGAGGTCTGGCTCATTTTGTTTGTTTTTTTGTTTTTTGCTTTTTGTTGTTGTTGTTTTTTGTTGTTGTTTTTCTTTTTTCTTTTTCTTTTTTTTTGGGGGGGGGAATGTTTGTTTTGTTTCGTTTTTCGTTTCTTTAATGAACAAAATGCACTGATTGTCAATGCCAGGAATACTCCAAGAATGTACAGATAACATCATGAATACATAGCACTAATTGCGGAACAGACCTCACATGATAATTTACTGATATGTTTTGTTAAGCATCATGCAGAGTTAAAATCTACTGCGGTATTTTGTTTGTTTGTTGTTGTTTTTTTCAACATTTTTTTTATTCAGACAAAGGTTTACATATACATAATTTATATGTTTTGTGCATTAGAAAGTAGAGGGTAAGCATATAATTAAGTTCTAGGTACTGACAAGTCCACAACAGCAAACAATATATGTTCAATGGCAAAATTTCAAGGTAGCATTGTATAGCTTAATCTTGTATTAAACAGTTATAAAGTGCCCATTTTTCCACAAACTTGTTACAATTATATTCCATAGTTATATTAAAGACATACTTTTCTACTTCATATGCCTGTTTGAGGTATTTTTGGAACATTTGTAGTGTTGGTTTTACATTGTTGATTCTACATTTGTATACATAAAATTTAGCTATCAATAAAATATATAAGAAACATTCATCAGTTTTCATTTTGTTATGTCCAAAAATCACCAGTGTGTCATTCAGGTTAAGTCTATCACAATGAAAACACCTTTCTTTTAAATATCTCACAAACTCCGTCCAAAAATGTTGTACATGGTTACATTCCCATAGATAATGCAGAATTGTATCTCTTTCTTTCTTACAAAAATTACACACATTATCTGGGAGTATTCCCATCTTCATCAAGACAGAATTTGTCACAAGAATATGATAATTAATTTTCATCTGGAACCAACCTTATCTCATGGATTTTTTTTTTGTATTGAAAAAAATGTGTTTCCAGTCAAGCTTGTTTTCAAAGCTCAAGTCCCAATTTTTACAGGCATTCGGTTTTTCTTGTTATCTACTGCGTTTTTGTTGGGAAACTGAATATCTCTGGAAATGAACTGATTATATATATATATATATATATATATATATATATATTGACATCAAGATTATTCACAACCACCAACTTTTGACACATTGCAGCTATTACGATTTCTCCATTTCCCATTCATTTTCCTCATGCACGACATACATTTATTCTCACATATACTATAGCTGTATTTTGGTGCTATGAAACAATATTCATTTTATTACTTTCATACGTTATCATTTTAAATGAGACGGTCTTGGGAGTTGTGGAGCTTTGGAACAATTTTTGTTTACTGATATTATGTTTGATAAAAACATTGTTTGGTTGTGGTTAAACGCAGCTTTAATACTATTCAAGGAGAGCTAATGATTATTGAAATAATGAAGAGTTATATTTCCCTCTCTCTCAATTCCCATTGTCATCCCTCACACACACGCACATGCACGCACGCACGCACGTTTCAGTGAATGCAATTGTTACCGAATCGGAACTCGTACAGTGAACATGCCTTGGGGAATTCCTCTGGAGAGTACGCACTGTTTACAATGTAGGTTTCTAGCATATGAAAGCTGCCCTTGGAGATGAACCTGGTGCGGCGGTCGTTGTGAAGTTTGTGAGGCGGCTTACAGACTGCATATATATATAAACACTATAAATAGGCGACTGAACCACTACCTTATATCTGTGTTGGGTTACGCTGCTGGTCAGGCATCTGCTTGGCAGATGTGGTGTAGCGTATATGGATTTGTCCGAACGCAGTGACGCCTCCTTGAGCTACTGAAACTGAAACTGTGTCCGACTTGAATGACAGTTAATTTTTTAGCTGTGAGTCTTTAAGTCAAAACTAAAGGCATGACTGAAAGACGTCCCTTGTGACAATGCCAAAAACTGACATTGACGAATGCAGTGTATGATTATATCACAGCTGTCCTGCAATATAACAAGATTAGGTTCTGAATCACAGGTGGCCAGTATAAGCTGATGACAGTTGTACATATGTATGATGCATATTCTGCCCGCAGATAATTTTGGAGATAAACCTGTCGTGAAAGACTTGGGGGATTTGAAATCTGTCGTCAGAGATATGGTGGATATGAACGTTGTCGTCAGAGATTTAAGTGATTTGAAAGCTTCTGTCAGAGATTCTGGGAATTTGAAAGCTTTCGTCAGAGATTTTGGAGATCAGAAATCTGTCGTCAGAATGTTGTGGATTTGAGGTCTGTCGTAATAGATTTGCGGGATCTGAAAGCTGTCGTCAGAGATTTGGGGGATTTCAAAGATATTGCCAGAGATATGGGGAGATTTGAAAAATGTCAGAGATTTTGGGAATTTAAAAAATGTCAGATTTGGAGGATTTAAAGATGTCAGTTTTGGGAGATTTAAAAGATATCGTCAGAGATTTGGGGGATTTGAAAGATGTCATCACAAATTTGGGATTTTGAAAGCTGTTATCAGAGTTTTGGTGATATAAAGTTGACGTCAGAGTTCTGGGGATTTGAAAGATGACGTCAGAGTTTTGGGGGATTTGATAGCTACTGTTTAAGGACGTTTCTTGGTTTGTTTCTCTTATTTATTATATTTACCTGCCCGTTAACTAACTGGAAATGCTGGTTCGAATCTGCCTACCGTATACTGTTTTTGATTATTCTTTAATGTATATATCGATGTATATATATATATATATATATATATATATATATATATATATGTATGTATACATATATCTTCCTTCCATGGAGTGACTATAATCACCTGTTGATCATTCTTAGCCTCTACTTCTCACTGGTTATTATCTGTTCAGTGCAAGGTGGTGTACAGTCTCTTCGTCTCATTTAGATTTGCGTTCAACAAACTGTGGACACAAATAAGCACATGGGATAGGGCTCTTGTTCTTATTTGTGTCTACAATTTGTTGAAATGTATATGTTCTTATCATACCTCCCATCCTCCATCTGCCTGTGGTGAAGGTGAAACGGTGATCAACCCCTCCTTCCTGGTCGTCCAAGAGACTGCACTGATGACTCGTCTGCTGTTGCTGCTGTTGCTGCTGCTGCTGCGAGCTGGGTGGGGAGGAGGGCAGAAAGACGTTCACGTGGGCATGATGAGTCCCTTCAAGCACGTGCGACTGGGCTGGGAGACGAACGCTGCTGCTGCCACCATGGCCATCGAGAGAGCGGAGAGTGAGGGGCTGCTGGCCGGCATCCGTGTTAGGTGAGTCGGTCTTTCTGTACGTGTGTGTGTGTGTGTGTGTGTGTGTGTGTACACGCTCGAATATGTGTGAGTGTCCGTGTGTGTGTGTGTGTACGCGCTCGAATATGTGTGAGTGTCCGTGTGTGTGTGTGTGTGTGTGTGTTTGTACGCGTACGCGCGCGCGCGCGCGTGGGTGTATGTGTGGGTTTTGTTTTTTGTTTCTGTCTTTGTCTCTCTGTCTGCCTCTATCTCTTCTCTCTCTCTCTCTCTCTCTCTCTCTCTCTCTCTCTCTCTCTCTCTCTGTCCCTTTAACTCTCTAAACATGAGAGACTAATTATTTCAGAAGGTGAAAATTGAAGAGAAAAGAGGAGGGTAAGGGGCAAGAGCAAGCCAAGGATTGAAGAGTGGGCAGAGAACGGCAACTGTGTCTGTGGTTGGTCAGCACCCAGGAACAGGTGTGGTCAGCTGGTCACGGTTCTCTGTGGTGACACGGCTTTGCTCTGCCCTGAATTCATGGCTTGTACACTGTCTAATGGCACTGTCGTTTGTATCATTATTTGCTTTCCCTTCCGAATGGAAGTCATGCTCGTCATTGTCGTCTGCTGTATGGAAAGAGAAGTCAGTCTGTAATGGGTTATTTGTTGTTGGGTTTTTTTGTTGTTTTTTTGGGGGTGGGGGGTGGCGGGGTTTGTGTGTGTGTGAGAGAGAGAGAGAGAGCACCATTGTCATCACCCACTCTATCGACATCGTGTTGAGAGAATCTTGATGAAGTATTCATGAGAAAACTCATTTCAGTGCTGAATAAGGCATAATACCTACCTCTCGACTGATAGCCAGCATTAGTCTCAGCGATGGTCATTTTGTTCTCTGTTGTCCAGCCTCTTGCTGCCAGTGTCCAGTTCTTCCGCTGCGTGCCTCTGTTCCTACATGACCACCGTGTTTTAGCAGTGTCCTATCACCATCCCCTTAGCTGACCACTCCCTCTTATAACCCGTCTCCTTCATGCAAAGCGTCTCCCCTTTCTCCCACGCAGTATGGTCTTGGTTTGTTGCTCGATGCAAAAACAACAACAAAAACAAACAAATAACCATATCGAGTCAGTAGACGTTATGTCTCGTGTGCTACAGATCGCACTGTGTCTGAAGAGAATGTTGAATGCCATACGCCCGAAGACACTGTTTCTGCTGTAGAGCAGGTGTTGTTTTAAGTGTGCATTCACACTTTTGTTTCCACTGTGTACCTGTCTGCCTGACATAATACAGACATATCTTATTAACTGGAATTTGGAGGGACAGTCTATTCTATCCCACACAGATAGATTACTTTCCCTGTTCATGGAGTGAATTTGCAACTGTCCATACAACTCTCACACAGATTCATTGCATTATTTATTGATTTGAGCAAATGTGCAAGCGTTCATTTTGTAGCCGTAAAAAATGGTAGAATTATGAAAACCCGGAACTAAATATGCACTTTTTTCAGTATGGAAAACCCCTCTCGACAGTTCGGAGACTTTAAAACGAACTTTGTCTTCATGTATTAATCAGCCTGAAACGAAGTATTAGTCGCGAGTGTCCAGATCCGGGCATGGTCTCATGGGGTGTGGTTTAACATCCTACTAACGGACACGAACAGACAAAATGGCGACACGGCCTGTTGCGTTCCGGTTCCGGTGGGCTGGGTTCTGGTAAATGGAAAACTGACCGGTAGCGTCCCTTGTGTTTGCATGGCGCTAATGAGTCTCCTAGGGACATCCTGTCAGTAGACATTTTGGGACGACAAAGAGGGTGGAAATATGAGGGGAGAGCCAGAGTGTCTCTCTCTTCTTCTTCTCTTCTCTATCCGCCCTCTCTCCACCTCTGTGTGTGTGTCTGTGTCTGTGTGTGCGTGTCTGTGTATCTGTGTGTTCATGTACATATACTACAAATCTTCGTGCTTTAATCTTTTTTCAATACAAACGCAGGCAGCGACTGAGAGAACAGGTCCAGTGTAACGACTGACAGCGCAGAGTTGACTGCACGAATAGGAAGGATCGAACATGGACGGCTGTAAAGTACTGTGGCGTCCCTCTTACTGTCGCTCATTTCAAGGGTATTTTGGCGGGTCATTATCGCGGGTCTCCATGGCAACAGTAAAGTAGTTCGTCAAAAACTGCGAGCAAACTGGTCCTCCATCGCGTCACTAAATGCTCCTCCTGCCTCACGCTTATTTTCTCCAGAAACATGTTGTTCCTAACCACAACACAATTTGTTTTCGCTCCACAGATCAGGGATATACTCTTCCTAACCACAATTCGTTTTCGCTCCACAGATCAGGGATATGCTCTTCCTAACCACAATTCGTTTTCGCTCCACAGATCAGGGATATACTCTTCCTAACCACAACTCGTTTTCGCTCCACAGATCAGGGATATGCTCTTCCTAACCACAACTCGTTTTCGCTCCACAGATCAGGGATATGCTCTTCCTAACCACAACTCGTTTTCGTTCCACAGATCAGGGATATGCTCTTCCTAACCACAACTCGTTTTCGCTCCACAGATCAGGGATATGCTCTTCCTAACCACAACTCGTTTTCGCTCCACAGATCAGGGATATGCTCTTCCTAACCACAACTCGTTTTCGCTCCACAGATCAGGGATATGCTCTTCCTAACCACAACTCGTTTTCGTTCCAGAGATTCATCACTCAGTGTTCTTCCTACCCCACAATATTATTCTTCAAATACACATCACTAAAGTTGTTTTTTTTCTAATAATAATAATGATAATGGACATTTATATAGCACATTTCTCCAGAAATACTGCTCAGAACGCTTTACATTTCATTCCCCACTCCCCGCCTCCCCATCTATACTCCCCTCCACCCCCTAACCCCACCCACTCACACACACGGAAGCATGTGAAAAACTCACGCAACTGAACGTTGGAAACTACCCACCCACTTATGACGCCCTCCAGAAAACGCATCCCAGCAGCACGCACCCAGGCTCACGAACACACGGACACTCAGCAACCCCCCCTCACCCCCCACACACACACACACACACACACACACACGGCAAACAGCCTCTCCACAACAAAACATGCACCCAAAACCAGATTACACCAAGATTTAAAAAAAAAAAAAAAAAAAAACAAATAACAAAAAAGATAAAATAAAACTGCTGTTACTGCTGTTGGAAAAGATGCGTTACAGAGCAGACTTAAGAGATTTCAGTGAGACAGAATGACGCAATTTTTTTTTGGTAATTTGTTCCACAATGACGGAGCCTGGAAAGAAAACGATCTTTGACCATGCTGATTCTTTTTAACAGGGAGTTTTAAAAGCCTGGTATCAGAAGCAGATCGAAGTTGACGAGTTGGAATATACATTCCAAGGGTGTCAGAGAGGTAGCGAGGGCAGCTTGAGAGGGCAGAAAACGTCAGAGCAGAAAGCTTTGCATTCAATTCTTTTTGAAACTGGTAGCCAGTGAAGGGAGTGGAAGAGAGGAGTAACGTGTTCTAATTTGGAGGATCTGAAAATAAGTCGATCAGCATTGTTCTGAACTCTTTGAAGCTTATCAAGTGAAGTTTCTACTCGAACATTTTCGTCAAATATACTCCACTAAATCATCTCCCTGAATATTCCTCCAGGTTTTATATTTAATGCTCTTCCTTCTCCAAAATATTATTGTGCACAGATACACACCCTTCCTTTCCCACTAATATTACCCCAGAAATACATCCCTAAATGCTCTTCAAACCCCCACAACTGTTTCCACCAAGGATACATCACTGAATGTCACGGTTTTCCTTCCTCAAGATGTTTTTGTCAACAGGTACACGTTCCTCCAAAGCAACAAATATGTTCTCAAAAATACAACAGTAAGGGTTCACTGCACTGTATTGTATTGTATTGTATTGTTGTATTACTAATTTTTGTCACAACAGATTTCTCTGTGTGAAATTCGGGCTGCTCTCCTCAAGGAGAGCGCGTCGCTACACTGAGAGCGCCACCCATTCTTTTTTGTATTTTTTCCTGCATGGAGGGGGGTTTTTTTTTGTTTTTTTGGGGGGTTTTGGGGGGTTTTTTTGGGGTTTTTTTTAAATAATTTGTTTTGCTATCGACGTGGATTTTTCTACAGAATTTTGCCCGGGACAACCCTTGATGCTGTGGGTTCTTTTACGTGCGCCAAGTGCATGCTGCACACGGGACATCGGTTTATCGTCTCATCCGAATGACTAGCATCCATACCACCACTCAAGGTCTAGTGGAGATGGAGAAAATACTGGCCACTGTGCTGTGATTCGAACCAATGCGCTCAGGTTCTCTCGCTTCCTGTGCTGACGCGTTACATCAAGGCCATCACTCCACATCAGACGCCTACACAGATTTTCTCTAGGGGTACATCCGATACGTCCTCTTTTCTGGCCACAGATGGTTTTCCAGGTGAAACAGACACTGAACATTGTCCAACACACTCAAGCCTTTTCCTCAGGGGGATCAAGAAATATACTTTTTGCCTCGCCTTGCCATCCTTCTACATGTATCTGATTTCACATGATACAGCAAAAATGTTTTTTCTAACTATAGATTGTCGATCTTTTCCAGTTGATATCCCAGCTAAATCGTCGCCGTGTGTGTGTACATACGCATGTGTGTACATGCGTGCTTGAGTGTGTGTGTGTGTGTGTTTACGTGTGCGCGGGCATGTGCGTGTTCGTATGTATGTGCGTGTGTGAGAGTGTGTGTGTGTGTGCGCGCGCGCGCGCGCGCAAGTGTGTATTTGTGTGCGAGCACTCGAGTATGTGTGAACATGCGTGCACCCGTGAGCGTGCGTGCGCGTGTGTGTGTGTGTGTGTGTTTGCGTGTATGCGCGTTTGTGTGTGTGTGTGTGTGAGTGTGTGTGTGTGTGTTTGAGTGTATGCGCGTGTTTGTGCGTCTGTTTCCATGTGTGTATAAGTGTGTGTTTGTGTGTGTGTGTGTGTGTGTATGTATGTATGTGTGTGTGTGTATGTATGTGTGTGTGTGTATGTATGTATGTGTGTGTGTGTGTGTGTATGTATGTGTGTGTGTGTGTGTGTGTATGTATGTATGTGTGTGTGTGTGTGTATGTATGTGTGTGTGTGTATGTATGTATGTGTGTGTGTGTGTCAGTGTGCACTGGGAGGACGACGAGTGCCGTGCAGTGGGCGGGGCAGGGAAGACGGTGCACCTCAGGGACACGTTCTCCGTGGACGCCTTCATTGGGCCCCCTTGCTCCTCGGGTCAGTCCGCTGGGGCCGTTGTGGCTGTTGACGATGTTACTGTTGGTTGTTGCGGTGGTCGTTGGTGTTATTGTTGCTGTGGTGGTGGTGGGTCTTTGTTGTTTTCTTGTGGCTGTTCACGCTGTTTGTCGAGTTTTTTGTTTCCTTTGTTACTTCTGTTTTCTCAGTTTGACGTTGGCAGGCCTTGTGTGTTCTTGTTCTTTGTCTTCACCGTCTTTTTCGGTCTTTCTATGTCTGTCTGTCTTTGCCTCTCTCTCTGTTTCTCTCTCTCTGTTTCTCTCTCTCCCTCTCTCTCTGTCTCTCTCTGGCTACATGAAACAAGAATTTTTTGTTTTTCTATTAGCATTACCCTCAGAAATTCAGTCAGTCAGTCAGTCAGAAATTCTCTTTGTCTCTCTCTGTCTCTGTCCACCGCAGTCTCTTCTTTTCTTGTCTCTTCTCTGTTCATTCCTTTATTTTGCGCATTAATTCATTAGCTATTATATATGTGTGTGTGTGTGTGTGATGTAAAAAAATAGTCTTCATTTATTTAATCGTTCGGTTGTATATTACCTTATTCCTTTCGTCATATATTTGCATATCTAGTATTCGTTTATTTATTCATTCTTTCATTCATTTAGTTACTTGTATATGTTAATACCTGTTTATATTCATATACTGATTCTTTAAATTTTATCTGGTTACTCATGTCATACATTTTGCTTTGGTTTAAACAGAGATTTTCATCGCTAAAAGGACACTACAATGCAGCAATAAACGTAACACTGAGCACGACATGCAGAAGCTTACACAGCGTGCTCTCTGTCCTCCCGCAGCCACTACCCCAGCGGCACTCCTGGCGTCCTACTGGAACCTGCCCATGTTCACTCCGGCCTCCAGCGACCCCAGCCTGGCAGACAAGACGACCTTCCGGACCCTGGTTCGTCTGGGGCCCCCCTTCAACACCATGGGGTCTGCACTCGTGCACATCTTCCGCTACTTCCGCTGGGACCGTGTGGTGATGGTGTCTCGGCGTCGCACTGATAACAAGTTTGTGTTAGGGGGAGTGGGGGGGATGGGGATCGGGAGGGAGGGGGTGTTTTAGGTGTGTGAGTGCCCGTGGCCGTGTGTGGGGGTGGGGGTGGAGGGGAGGTGAGGGGGAGGGGGGGTTCGGATATATGGGGTTTGTGCGAGCGCGTCTGAAACCAGATTGAATGACACCGGAATCAAATGATGAGCGGCTCTATGTGAGCAAGCATGTCCTGGTGTGCTGTGCAGTTACGGGTATGTGGTGTCTGCGTGTGTGTTTGTGCCTGAGTGTTCTTTGCTAGGTTTATTGAAATTTATGTTGAAGGGTAACAACTGAATATTCTGATTGTTACAATTCCTGGTTCCGTTAACCTGACTGTGACTGTAACCTCCTGCCTCCATAAGCTATGTAACAGAAAGCTGACGTTTTAACCGTTATACACCCTGGTTCCAAAAACGTAACGCTATGACCGTTATGGATCCTGGTTCCAGAAACGTAACGCTATGACCGTTATACACCCTGGTTCCAGAAACGTAACGCTATGACCGTTATACACCCTGGTTCCAGAAACGTAACGCTATGACCGTTATGGACCCTGGTTCCAGAAACGTAACGCTATGACCGTTATACACGCTTGTTCCAGAAACGTATCGCTATGATATGACCGTTATACCTGGTTCCAGAAACGTAACACTATGACCGTTATGGACACTGGTTCCAGAAACGTAACGCTATGACCGTTATACACGCTTGTTCCAGAAACGTATCGCTATGATATGACCGTTATGGACCCTGGTTCCAGAAACGTGTTCTGTGACTACTCGTCCCGAGCGGCGGAGGAGACGTTCCGCTTCCACAACATCACGGTGGCTGACAGCATCGTCATCGGCGATGACCCCACCGTCGACGAGATCGACGAAATCCTCTCCAGACTTCGTCAGCGAGGGAGAAGTAAGGATGGAATTATGTGTCAGTCTGCGGAAAATAGAGGAACAGGGGAAAAAATGGCTTGAATTTGAGTACAGTGTTGTATAATACAATACAATATACAATGTAATTCCACCCTTTCTAGTGATAGGTTACTTTGAAATGGAAAAAAAAATGCCATGGAAAATGTCTATGCAAAACAAACGTAAATGTTATTGATCTGCTGTCAGCTTACCTAGATCCCCCACAGAGATGCCGGGAGTCTATAGGCATAAATAACATCCCCACCTTCTGGGGAAAATGTGCTAGCAATTTCCTCTTTTCAATTGCTCTCTTTCTGCCTTTTTCCTACCTTCCCAGCCCATCCCCCTTTCTTACTTCGAGCAAGCCTTGACACTTTTTTTTGCTCTTTTCCGCAGGCCTATGATATACTGTCTGTGCTGTTTTGCTCTGGTGATTCGGCAGTCTTGATATAGCCCTGTGCGGTTGGCTGGACTAGAAGCAACAATGGATGATAGCTGATCTAGATACTGTGTTACGCGATAGAACGGTATTGCAGCTGATCCCATCTACACACGTGGTGCAGTGCCTCCTGACCCAAATGTCAGGAGGGGGGGGGGGAGGAAGCTCACTGATGATGCAATTATCTTATATGTTATATTTTGTAATTTTATGTAGTTTAGTTTAGTTCCGTGTATATCGTGACCTGTGTTGCAGTAATCATTCTTTGCACGGAAATGGCCATGGCCAAACGACGGATCTTGCTGCGCGCGTATGTGGCGGGCATGTTCGACGGAAATTACGTCATCTTCATCCCGCACCACCTTCCACCCGCCAACGTGCAGACGCCATGGGTGACTGGTGACGAGGACGATGACGTCATAAAGAAGGCCTATAGGCACGTGTTCCAAGTGAGTGAAGCTTCACCGTTACCTGTTTGAGTCACTGTGGAGAGTGTGGTTGTAAAGCTGAATCTAAGGTGCACTTGTAAAGTGATGAAGGGTACGCTGTGCTGCGTTGTGTGGTGTTTTGTTGAGTTGAGGAGCCTTGCAGTGCGCTGCGTTGTGTTGTATTGTAGGGCGGAGAGAGAGAGAGACAGAGAGAGAGAGAGAGAGAGAGAGGAGGAGGACAGCAGAGACAGAAGAGACAGAGACCAACACAGATCGAGGAGGGAAAGAAAACGCGAGAGAAACATGTCAAAAGAAGGGCGGGGAGAGAGAGAGAGAGAGGTGCTGAGACGGACACTCAGAGACTGAGAGAAAGATAAGAGAGAGGGAGATAGAAAGAGTTAAGGAGAGAATGAGAGGCACAGAGATATGGAAAGTCAAACAATCAGGGACAAGGAGAAAGAGAAAGATCCACAAACAGGGATAAAGAGAGACAGAGCATGTTCTAAAAAAAAAAAATCAATACAACCGCCATTATCAAAATGGACGAAGTCGTGTGTGTTGGGCAAAATCTGTCTTTACCTGCAACATGCGAAGCGAACGTTGCCGCCTGTATCTAGATTGGATCTGTGAATGGGACGCCATGTGGCGTGCTGGTGGCATTCCTGTCTCCCAAACGCGAAAATTCATTAGTTTCGAACTTTTTTGGGTGGTGTGGGTGGGGGGGGAGGGGGAGGGGATTGCTTTTTTTCCGTTTGTTTCTTTGCTTCCCCCTCCCCCCCACGCGCCCCCTCCCTCCCATCATTTGCACTGTTTCGCCGCTCATTCCGAGTCCCCCCCATACACAGCCACACCAAGGTTCGTCTGCAGTGGACAGGGAGCTATCAATGTTGGGTCGCCAGGAGGCCTCACGTTTAAGTGCACTGTATGTCTGGGTCGTTCGAAGATATGTCCCCGCCTCTTCACTGTTCGTCCGGGAAGCGGTTCATTCCACAGGATATATATCGTTCCAGTCGACGTCATCATACTTGGAATCCGTAAGAAAGTAAGAGACAACGACAGGAAAACAGGGTTTAATAGAGCAAAAAAGTACACAGCGCAATCTGAGGTTGTCAAAAGAAGGAAAGACAAGAAAGAACGGAAACGATATGAAAAATACAACAAGAAACATTGTCAGTGAGAACTACCAGAAAGGACCAGTAGCCGTGGCGAAGTGGTTAGCGTAACGGTGGGGAGGGCGCATGTTCGAGTCCCGTCAGAGTTTCTTCTTCTTCATCTTCTATTTTTATTGACTCACTTGTGTAAACAAAGTGAGTCTATGTTTTAACCCGGTGTTCGGTTGTCTGTGTGTGTGTCTGTGTGTCCGTGATAAACTTTAACATTGACATTTTCTCTGCAACTACTTTGTCAGTTGACACCAAATTTGGCATAAAAATAGGAAAAATTCAGTTCTTTCCAGTCATCTTGTTTAAAACAATATTGTGCCTCTGGGATGGGCACAAAAAAATAAAGAATGAAGCCTAATATGCAAACTGCATTTACTGTTATATTTATATTTTTTGTATTCTCTAAACTTGGCACTTTGATCTGATATTCTGACCCAACAGCTAGAGCAGTCATTATTATCATTTTTTGTTCAAACAGGAACTTCTTTTGCTAAGCTTGGAAGTTTTATTTATTTTGCAAACGTTCTGGTGCAGATAGTAAAAAAGGGAAATTACTCTGTAATGCTAGGGGAGTTAATTTGCTTTAAACTGATCTTTCTCATCTTAAACATTACATTTTGAAATTATGCTCAGTACATAAAAAGCTTGGATTTTTTTTTTAAGTGCATCACAAGTGAGTCTTGAAGGCCTTGCCTCTCTTGTTAAAATTTTGTTTTAGCCTGTGGCTGGCTCCTACCCAAAGTTAAGTGTGCTATGGGCTCAAAAGGTTTCTTGAATCACATGTTTGAGGGTCACTGGTTTGACTTTGGGTGTGTTGCCCAAATTTCCTGACGAACGCTGCAGGCGTCTGTATCTCTCGGGTCTGACTGACTCTGGGATATATGATGAAAAGGAGCCTAGACTCTGACTTGTCACGAAGTCCCAAACCACAATCGGTCTCGGAATGGAGAAAGTTTATTTTTGAAAACCGTGACTTGTTGAAATAAGACTTACTTTATCAAACCCTGTGACTTGTTGAAATAAGACTTACTTTATCAAACCCAAAGCTTTAGTTGTTGTTTTCACTTTCTCCATTCGGTGCAATAGCCGAGTGGTTGAAGCATTCGACTTTCAATCTGAGGGTCCTCGGTTCGAATCTCGATAATGGTGCTAGCTTGGTAAAGGGTGGAGATTTTTCCGATCTCCCATATGTGCAGACCTGCTAGTGTCTGAAACCCCTTCCTGTGTATACGCACGCAGAAGATCAAATACGCACGTTAGAGATCCTGTAATCCATGTCAGCGTTCGGTGGATTGTGGAAACAAGAACATACCCAGCATGCACACCCCCGAAAATGGAGTATGGCCGCCTAAATGGCGGGGTGAATAGACAAAACGGTCATACATGTAAAATGTTACATGTTTGAGTGTACATGCGTGCGTGACTTAAACCTGACTGAATGACACAGGAAACAGCCAGCTCTATTCAGGTAGGCAGCCTTTTGTGAAATGACCCAGTGTTTGTAAAGCGCTTAGAGTTTGGTGTCCGACCGAGGATAGGCGCTATATTGCATCATTCATCTTTCACTTGTAACTTTTACAGACTCAGCAGTCATCATTTATTTTATCGCCATACCTTTAATGACCTCAAAAGCAGCATTGCAGTCATTCTTGTCTTTATTCATCGTCATCAGCAAACAAAAACAAATATGAAATGAATGCCCCAGAATTATGCGGCACCAATAACATTAGCAGAAAGCCTGAAGCAACACTAAAATGATAAGAGAGGGGAGGAGTAATGGTGAAAAATAAAAGAGAAAATAATTGGTGAGCGAACAAAAGAAGGATTTCTTTTTATTTACAAATATTAGTTCACATAAAAGATTTCTCTTTTGTCCCTGGCCCTGGAGTGTCAAGCAGACCCACTGTTTTATGTGACGTCCAGGCTGCGTGACACAGAAAACACATTTTGTCAAGAATGAAACAGCGTGAAGATCTGTGTCAGCATCATCATCGTGTGAAGTGTATGTCCTTGAGTAATGACAAAGAAGGAGGAGGAAGGTGACTATGATGATGACGATGTTGCTATGGAGGTCTGTTTTGGTTTGGGACTTCGTGACAAGGCTGTACTCTACGCTTCCTTTCATACTGATATCCCGGCGTCAACCAGGCCCGAGAGATACAGACACTTGCAGTGTTGGTCAAGTAATTAGAGCAACACACCCAAAGACGCATCCGTGAAGTGGATGATACTCGACTGTTTGGTCGCAGTCTCCCAATTTAAGCCCATAGCACACTCGGTAGGAGCCGGCCGCGGGCCGGAAAACCTACCTCCGCTGGGATTCGAACCCGCGTCCTCCCAGCCGTCAGTCCTCGACGCTAACCACTTCGCCCCGGAGGCTGCGTGACATGGAAAACACATTTAGTCAAGAATGTAACAGCGTGACAGATCTGTGTCAGCATCATTATCATGTGAAGTTTGTGTCCTTGAGTTCAAAATTTGAGTCTTGAGTTTCTCTATCCTGCTATCTATTTTGCCTCCTTTCAAGTGCAGCATGCGTGTGAAAGGTGCACAGTTCCCTTTTACTGTAGCCATTTGTTTGTTTGTTTTGATGAGAGCAGTTGAAATGAGAGAGAGAGATGGATGATTTGGGAATGTCCAGGTCACGGTGGCGGAAATGGCAGGAGAGGAAGTGACGCAGTTCCGGAAGGAAGTTCCTGTCAAAATGGCGCAGCCACCTTGGAACTACAATGCCACTCTTCTGTCAGGAAGGCAGGTGAGGTTTTTTTGTGTGTTTTTTTTTTAAATAACTTTTTTCAGGGATGAGGTTGCTTGTAATTCTTTGTAGGCTGATTTAACGTTTCAGGAAATGGTGACAATTGTTTAAGTATTGTTTCTTAGAAATAGAAATTTGTTCAATAATATTTCAGCGTGTCTGGAAAATCTGAGAATACCCACGCTTCCTCTCTCTACATACTCTGTTTGTCTGTCTGTCTATCTCTGTCTCTGTCTCTCTCTGTCTGTCTGTCTGTCTGTCTCTCTCTCTCTCTCTCTCTCTCTCTCTCTCTCTCTCTCTCCCTCCAGTTGTCGATTTGCCGGATGCGACAGTTCAACGTGTATGTGTGTGAAGCGTCAAAAACCAGTCTTGGCACTACTATTACGTATGCATGTTACGTTCTGACTTTAAAAAAAAAACAACTGATTTGTGCTGGAGGGTATGGGAGGGTGGTCAGGGTGACTGTGAGTTCAAATGATGTTGTAAGCCGCTGTGTGTCTCCAGAAGGGAGGTCAGCATGCACAGCACGCCACAGCTGTTTGGCACTGCGGAGTGCTCATCCGGCTGGTCACTTGCTTCTGGCTGCCAGCTAAAGAGAAGCGTTAAAGAAGAGAGCACCTCCCCAGAATTCATATCAGGGTTAAAGATGCCATTACCTAACCATAGCGACTGTGAATTCATATTCACTGTGTGCAGGGGGTCGGCATAGAAAGTCGAGGCCCAATCTTCTCCTTCCGCCGCTTATAATCTTTCATGACGAAAGTGAGGTACTCATTCACACCTGGGTGGAGTGAGAAAAATCCAGGTAAAGTGCCTTTGCCAAGGACACAAAAAGCCGTGCCGAATGTGGGCATCGAAAACCTTTCCAGAAGTTAACACCTGATCGAATTCTGCTACTAACGCTGTCAAGTGTGATTTCACACACACACACACACACACACACACACACACACATATATATATATATATATATATATATATATAATATATATATGTGTGTGTGTGTGTAAGGCTTAACACTCAGCTTCTAGATTGACAGGAGCTTACAGTTGGACCAACAGCAATGTGAGAGCTGTATGATCAATAATTTCCCCCACTGCAATGGGAATTCATTTGGAGCTCAGTCTTTCGTGAAGGACTATAACTCTCAAACTAGGAGGCGAGATTGCACTGGCTCTTCGTGCTGCTGCTTTGGGAGCTGCTTGGCCTTTGGGGACCATCCCAACGCCGACTGTCCCAAAAACCCTCTTGGCAGAGATCGTGGGTATGTAACTTGGGCAAGACGCTCTCCACGAATTCAAATTCTAGTCCAGACAGTCAGAACAGCAGTTGCTACCTCTGCTGTTCTGATGGTAATAGTGGTCGGATTCGACTGACTGACTCTGTGTGTGTGTGTGTGTGTGTGTGTGTGTGTGTGTGTGTGTGTGTGTGTGTGTGTGTGAGGGCTCTGAGTACTCCCCCTTTCTGCACGACGTGGTGTACCTGTACCTGCTGGTACTGAACGAGACTGTGGGTGAGGGGGAGGACCACACTGATGGACAGCTCCTCTTCAACAAGGCCACCAGCAGGACCTTCAGAGGTACCCGCAGCATCGTGCAATGGATGTGTGGTTTGGCAGGTGACTGGGTGGATGTGACAGGTGGCTGGGTGGTTTGACAGGTGGCTGGGTGGTTTGACAGGTGGCTGGGTGGATGTGACAGGTGGCTGGGTGGTTTGACAGGTGGCTGGGTGGATGTGTGGATGTGACAGGTGGCTGGGTGGTTTGACAGGTGGCTGGGTGGTTTGACAGGTGACTGGGTGGCTGTGTGGTTTGACAGGTGGCTGGGTGGATGTGACAGGTGGCTGGGTGGATGTGTAGTTTGACAGGTGGCTGGGTGGTTTGACAGGTGGATGTGTGGATGTGACAGGTGGCTGGGTGGTTTGACAGGTGGCTGGGTGGATGTGTGGATGTGACAGGTGGCTGGGTGGTTTGACAGGTGGCTGGGTGGTTTGACAGGTGACTGGGTGGCTGTGTGGTTTGACAGGTGGCTGGGTGGATGTGACAGGTGGCTGGGTGGTTTGACAGGTGGCTGGGTGGATGTGACAGGTGGCTGGGTGGTTTGACAGGTGGCTGGGTGGATGTGACAGGTGGCTGGGTGGTTTGACAGGTGGCTGGGTGGATGTGTGGTTTGACAGGTGGATGGGTGGATGTGTGGTTTGACAGGTGGATGGGTGGATGTGTAGTTTGAGAGGTGGCTTGATGGATGTGTGGTTTGACAGGTGACTGGGTGGATGTGACAGGTGGCTGGGTGGATGTGTGGTTTGACAGGTGGCTGGGTGGATGTGTGGTTTGACAGGTGGCTGGGTGGATGTGTGGTTTGACAGGTGGCTGGGTGGATGTGTTGGTTGACAGGTGGCTGTGTTGGTTGACAGGTGGCTGGGTGGATGTGTTGGTTTGACAGGTGGCTGGGTGGATGTGTGGTTTGACAGGTGGCTGGGTGGATGTGTGGTTTGACAGGTGGCTGGGTGGATGTGTAGTTTGACAGGTGGCTGGGTGGATGTGTGGTTTGACAGGTGGCTGGGTGGATGTGTGGTTTGACAGGTGGCTGGATGGATGTGTATGTTGTATGGCTGATGGAGAGGGTACGTTGGTGGGGTGAGTGCATGGTCGGTTGGCTGGTTGTACCGCTTCCTTTTGCCTTGGTGGTCTGGTTGGTGGGTTAGGTAGTTGGTTGGTATGCTTATGCGTGTAACGTATTGACTAAATTGAGTTTGTCAGCAAAGAAATACGTATTTATCACTAAAAGGTTATCAAGAGATTTACAGGATATTTTTTTTTATTCAATGTCTTTATTCCGTACTCCATTTCATCCTCGGGTATTGGTGCATTCAAATAATTGACCTCTATATTTCTTACATGAACGTAATCAGGGACGTCTTGGGTTTTTTTCCTCGTCTTTTATGCCTGCATTGTCGTTAAGAGATTGAAAGTGGTTTGAAAACTCTTCAGGATCATTGGGGCATTCTGAAGTACTTTTCTCTTATTTTCGCCAGTACTCTAGTGGAATGTTATTTCGTAAACCGTGTAGTTGTCTGTGGCACTTTTTTTTTCCCTGCTGATATTCTCAAAGCTGTTTTATCTTTGCTTTTTTTATGTCCAGATAAGGCGATTAGGCATAGAATCTGAAATTCTGAATGTATGTTTTTGCCAGTTTTCGTCCACAAGCTCGATAAAATCATTTGTTAACATGTCTAGCAACATAAATCTTTGGATCAGACATTTTGTGCAAGCATAGAAATCACCGACGCACGCGCGCTCATAATATATATATATATATATATATATATATATATATATATATATATATATATATATATATATATATAACAGTACACCATAGAGAGAGAGGTAGACCACCAGCAGTAACCGCAAAAGCGGTGTGTGTGTGTGTGTTGTGTGTGTGTGTGTGTGTGTTTCTGTGTAAAAATAAACAAATAAACCAGGAACAGGGGAAGACCATAAGACGAAGAAGAAGAAGTTGAGTGCCCCACACAGCAATCGATGTCTTGACAGCAGTCCTCAACAGCCTGGCTTGAAAAGGCCGAGGCTGTTGCTGGCTTGCACGTGCACAAATGGGGCCACAGTACTGCCAGTTATCGTCCCTAACACAGTTTCAGTTTCAGTAGCTCAAGGAGGCGTCACTGCGTTCGGACAAATCCATATACGCTACACCACATCTGCCAAGCAGATGCCTGACCAGCAGCGTAACCCAACGCGCTTAGTCAGGCCTTGAGAGAAAAAAAAAGGGTGAATAGGATGTAAGAACGAGAAAAATGCTCATTAACTTACGTACATGACAAGAAGATGACAACACTGGCTTACAAAGGAAATAATGATTTCTATCGATTCATTTGCCACTTCCTGCAACTCTCAATTAAAGGGCTTGCTCTCTCAGACTACTCTGTTCATCCTCAAAACCGTGTTGTGTCACCTAACATAGCTGGCAATTTCTTCATTTTTTCACTACAAAAATGGATATATACACTTTCAGAAAAAGAAAAAAAAACATGTTGTGTTTGTCTTCTTTTTCTGCAGAACGGCTCAAGACAGTTATCCCTGTTTGGGTTTTTCCAGTGGCGAGTTTTTTGTACTGCCAAATCTCCCCTCTCTTCCTCTCAATCACCCCGTCCTTCTCTCTCTCTCTCTCTCTCTCTCTCTCTCTCTCTCTCTCTCTCTGTTCTTTTTTTCTTTCTCTCTCTGTTCTTTTTTTCTTTCTCTCTCTCTCTCTCTTTATCATGTTTAATCACGACAGGCTTCAATGCACTGTACAAATGCCGAGTTTTTAAAGGAAAGAAAGAAAGAAAGCTCCCATGACTTGCCAAATAAAAGCGAACTGGGTGGAGTAGTTGCTCAGTCAACAAATTAGTATATATAAAAAAATTATTTAACATATTTTTATAAAAACGATCTGTTGCGGTATCCATACACCAGTGAAGAAATTTGTGCCGACCAGCCGCCATGGCGAAGTGGTTAGCATCGCGGACTGACGGTTGGGAGGACGCGGGTTCGAATCCCAGCGGAGGTGGGTTTTTCGGCCCGCTGTCGGCTGCCTGCCCAGAGTTGAGTGTGCTTGTGGGCTTAAATGGGGAGACTGGGACCACACAGTCGAGTGACATCCACTTCAAGGATGCGTCTTTGGATGTGTTGCTCTAATTTCCTGACCAGCACTGCAAGTGTCTGTATCTCTCGGACCTGGTTGACACCGGGATATCATAATGAAAGGAAGCGTGGAGTACAGCCCTGCCACGTAGTCCCAAACCAAAATGCACCTCCATAGCAACATCATCATCATCGTCTTCCTCCTCCTCCTCCTCCTTTATCACTACCAATATAAACAAACAAAAAAAAAGACCCAAAGTGTATGGCCTTTCATGCCGTGCTGTCAGGGTGACCTCAGTTTCGATACCCCTCCACTTCTGTGCTTGGGGTGAGTCTTGTCAAGGTCTTGAGCGTCGGCAGATTCATGGTGACGGTCTCCACTCTGGGAGGGACGCTCACTCAGTCTGGCTCCGCGACTAAGCCATTATTGTCGTCATCAGGGGGCTTAGTAGGTGGTGTCCTAAGTAAGTTAAATCAGAACAGGCACCACTGAACACCACCGAAGTGACTCAGCAGCAGTGCAGGGTCTCCTCTGGTGTGTGGCCTCCTGGCGACCCAGCATCGATGGTTCCCTGCGGACTGCCGCCACTGGGACTGCGACAGACGAACCTGGGTGTGGCTGTGTGTGGGGGACTCGGAATGAGCGGCGTGGGAGTAATGCCACTGAAATGGTGCAGATGACAGGGCAGCAAAAAAAAAAAAAAAAAAAAGAAAAAAAAGAAAGACGTGCCAGTGCTTAAACAACAACAACAAAGAAGGAAAGAAAGAAAGGGAAAAAAAAGAAAGGAAAACGTGATGTGATAATGTTGCTTACGTTGGTGAAAACTATTTTTGTTAACTGTGTTGCAGTCTCATCATTAAATTCTCATCAAACGATTATATACAAGAGTAACGGTACTGCTTGTGTGACGTCGCCTCCGTTTTTGTGTGTGTGCGTGTGTGTGTGTGTGTGTGTGTTCTTTAATTTGATTTAGTTTCATTTAATCTGCTCTGATTCAACTTATATTATTTCTTCTTTGAGGTGAATATTATGTGTCTATGTCTGTGCATGTATGTGTATGTACGTTCGTGGTGTGTGTGTGTGTGTCTGTCTGTCTGTTTCCGTGTCTGTGTCTGTATCCCTGTGTGTGTGTGTGTGTGTGTGTGTGTGTGTGTGTCATGCACTGTGTGTGTGTGTGTGTGTGTGTGTGTGTGTGTGCACAAATATCTTTTCAGTCATTACAGGCCATTAGACCCATATGAACGAAGAGGTAGACAATAGTAATCATGGGACATTCCAGGTGATTTGGTATTCAAGCACGCGCAATACATACAAGTATGCTTTTTGCAAAATTATTGGAAGGAACATTGCATTTATACGATCTGATCATTAGACATTCGTTAATGTAAATTCCTAATGTGTGTGTGTGTGTGTGTGTGTGCTCCCCCAGGGGTGACCGGCAATGTCAAGCTGGACGGGAACGGAGACCGCCTGCCTGACTATTGGCTGTGGAGGATGTCACGTGACGATGACGTCTTCTCCGTGGCCATGGAGGCCCGGATGACCAGCGAGGCCCCGCAGGTCGGCACAGCTCGGAGCACCAATAGTCAGGGGTGTCGTCTGCAGTCGTGTGTGTGTGTGTGTGTTTTGTTGTTGTTGATGGTTTTTGTTGATGTTGTTTGAAGGAGTATGGGTAAAGCACCACCAGTGTTCTCTTTGATGGCTTGTGCACTTTCTAGACGAAAAGATAAAAGAATTGCTGAAGATTATTCCTCCCCAACCATCTCTCTTACCTGTTATAATCTTCTTTATTGTTATTTCTCTAACGAAGAAAGTAAAAATCTCAACAGATCCACATTCTTAAGTGCAATAAATGTGTAAAAGATTTTTAAAGTGGGTGTAAAAATTGTCTGAACGGTCATCAGGATATTTTTTTTTTTAAATTGACGGGTCATGTTTTACATACTTTTTGCTGACGTGTCATGTGATACACACGTTTTGCTGACGTGTCATGTGATACACACTTCTTGCTCAGGACGTGTCGTGGCTCATTCTATCCCATAACAGATGTTTGTCACAACTAAAGTCGTTGGGGTTTTTTGTTTTGTTTTGTTTTTGTGTTGTTTTTTTTATCATGAAGACTTTTTGGCTAATTTTACACCATTTTTCTTTTCTTTTACCAGAAGTCCGTTAGTCCTTCTGTTATAACTTAATTGTGCGCAATTGTCTTTTCCTTTTTTTTTATCTTTTTTTTTAACGGGATCATGTAGTTTAACGTGGTCCCTAGAGGGGTGTGTGTATTTTTGTTTTCAGTCCTGAAAAGATAAGCACAAAAGGTTGTAGATAGTCAGTGAATTAGATGATGGCGCAAAAAGCAACAGATAATGTATCAGGTAATAGCGCAAAGGTATCCTTTGATTAATAAAATATATAATGTTGCGCACACAAAAATAGCCCATGAATCAGCACAAAAGGTTTGTTCATATTAATGATTTAGATATTTGCGCAACAGGTAGTGAAGAAAACAACAACGAATTAGATGTCATCGCAAACATGACACAGTAGATAACTGATCGGGACATGCAATGTGTTAATGAATTGTGACTGTGCACCGTTTGGGCACAGAAAGTAACAGTAGGTAACTGATCGGGACATGCAGTGTGGTAATGAATTGTGACTGTGCACCGTTTGGGCACAGAAAGTAACAGTAGATAACTGATCGGGACATGCAGTGTGGTAATGAATTGTGACTGTGCACCATTTGGGCACAGAAAGTAACAGTAGATAACTGATCGGGACATGCAGTGTGGTAATGAATTGTGACTGTGCACCGTTTGGGCACAGAAAGTAACAGTAGATAACTGATCGGGACATGCAGTGTGGTAATGAATTGTGACTGTGCACCATTTGGGCACAGAAAGTAACAGTAGATAACTGATCGGGACATGCAGTGTGGTAATGAATTGTGACTGTGCACCGTTTGGGCACAGAAAGTAACAGTAGATAACTGATCGGGACATGCAGTGTGGTAATGAATTGTGACTGTGCACCGTTTGGGCACAGAAAGTAACAGTAGATAACTGATCGGGACATGCAGTGTGGTAATGAATTGTGACTGCACCATTTGGGCACAGAAAGTAACAGTAGATAACTGATCGGGACATGCAATGTAGTAATGAATTGTGACTGTGCACCGTTTGGGCACAGAAAGTAACAGTAGATAACTGATCGGGACATGCAGTGTGGTAATGAATTGTGACTGTGCACCATTTGGGCACAGAAAGTAACAGTAGATAACTGATCGGGACATGCAATGTGGTAATGAATTGTGACTGTGCACCATTTGGGCACAGAATGTAACAGTAGGTAACTGATCGGGGCATGCAATGTAATGAATTGTGACTGTGCACCATTTGGGCACGGAAAGTAACAGTAGGTAACTGATCGGGGCATGCAATGTAATGAATTGTGACTGTGCACCATTTGGGCACGGAAAGTAACAGTAGGTAACTGATCGGGGCATGCAATGTAATGAATTGTGACTGTGCACCATTTGGGCACGGAAAGTAACAGTAGGTAACTGATCGGGGCATGCAATCTGGTAATGAATTGTGACTGTGCACCATTTGGGCACAGAAAGTAACAGTAGATAGCTGATCGGGACATGCAGTGTGGTAATGAATTGTGACTGTGCACCATTTGGGCACAGAAAGTAACAGTAGATAGCTGATCGGGACATGCAATGTAGTAATGAATTGTGACTGTGCACCATTTGGGCACAGAAAGTAACAGTAGATAGCTGATCGGGACATGCAATGTAGTAATGAATTGTGACTGTGCACCATTTGGGCACAGAAAGTAACAGTAGATAGCTGATCGGGACATGCAGTGTGGTAATGAATTGTGACTGCACCATTTGGGCACAGAAAGTAACAGTAGATAACTGATCGGGACATGCAATGTGGTAATGAATTGTGACTGTGCACCATTTGGGCACAGAATGTAACAGTAGGTAACTGATCGGGGCATGCAATGTAATGAATTGTGACTGTGCACCATTTGGGCACGGAAAGTAACAGTAGATAGCTGATCGGGACATGCAATCTGGTAATGAATTGTGACTGTGCACCATTTGGGCACAGAAAGTAACAGTAGATAGCTGATCGGGACATGCAATCTGGTAATGAATTGTGACTGTGCACCATTTGGGCACAGAAAGTAACAGTAGATAGCTGATCGGGACATGCAGTGTGGTAATGAATTGTGACTGTGCACCATTTGGGCACAGAAAGTAACAGTAGATAGCTGATCGGGACATGCAATCTGGTAATGAATTGTGACTGTGCACCATTTGGGCACAGAAAGTAACAGTAGATAACTGATCGGGACATGCAGTGTGGTAATGAATTGTGACTGTGCACCATTTGGGCACAGAAAGTAACAGTAGATAACTGACTGGGCATGCAGTGTGGTAATGAATTGTGACTGTGCACCATTTGGGCACAGAAAGTAACAGTAGGTAACTGATCGGGGCATGCAGTGTGGTAATGAATTGTGACTGTGCACCATTTGGGCACAGAAAGTAACAGTAGATAACTGATCGGGACATGCAAACTGGTAATGAATTGTGACTGTGCACCATTTGGGCACAGAAAGTAACAGTAGATAACTGACTGGGCATGCAGTGTGGTAATGAATTGTGACTGTGAACCGTTTAGGCACAAAAAAGTAACAGCTAATGAATTAGACAGCTGCTTTGAGTGTGCGCACTGCTTATTATAATTTTCTTTTCAAATGTTTTCAAATGCATTTATTTATACAAGAGTTCTTCGCCTGATAAGAAGAAGAAGAAGAAATGCAGGCTTATATAGCGCAGTATCCCATCTCAGATGGGGCTCACCGCGCTTTACAATAAGATGTACAGATTGAAGACTGTGGTACTGTTGTGCTGTGTTTTGACGGGTGCTGCAGAAAGTGTTCGTTCTCCGGCCCGTGACTTGGCTGACACAGGACGGCAGTGTTCCTCCAGACACACCTGTGTGCGGCTTCTTCGGGGACCTGTGCCCCCCAGACTCTGCAGGTGAGAGAGAAGCAGCGGTTGAGTGTTCAAGGTGTCTGAAAATGCAGGGGTTGTTGTGGGGGTTCTACCGTGTTGTTGTCAGGGGGTGTGTGTGTTTGTTGGTCGGTTGGTTGGTTGGTTTTGGTTAGCTTTGGGTTGTTGTTTTTTTTTTGGGGGGGGGTTGGGGTTTGTGTGTGTGTGTGTGTGTGTGTGTGTGTGTGTGTGTGTTGGTCGGTTGGTTGGTTGGTTAGGTATGTTTTTTTGGGGGGGTTTGTGTGTGTGTGTGTGAAATAGATGGATTAGAAAGGGCAGCGGTGAAGAACCGCCTTCTTATGTCAGTGTGGATGAGTGTGTGTATGTGTGTGTGTGAGGGAAGGGGATGGAGGAGCAGAGTGTGCCCATGTGAGAGAAAGATATGGACAGACAGACAGAGAGACAGACAGGGAGAGAAAGAGAGAGAGTGTGTGTGTGTGTGAGAGGAAGGGGGGTGGAGGAATAGAGTGTGCCTATGTGAGAGAAAAAGACGGACAGACGGAGAGAGAGAAAGCGAGAGAGAGAGAGATTTTGTGCATTGCGCTGTTTATTGTTATTTGGTTGGTCGATAGGTCATTTTCTTGGGAGATTTTTGTGTGCTTGTTTTGTTTTGTTTTGTGTTTGTTTGTTTTTTCCTTGCTTCGTACTTCGTGTCGCTGACGGATTGATGAAAAATACGATACTGTCCACGCTCGTGTTCTTCACTAGGCTTTTGTGTGTGTGCATGCGTGCATGTGAGTGCGCGCGTGTATATACATACGTGTGTATACGAGGATGTGTGTGTGTGTGTGTGTGTTGCAGAAAGGAATATAATCGCTTCAGTTTCAACTGTTGCTGTCCTCATCGTCGTCGTCATCATTGTCGCCGGTATCGTGTACAGAAGGTATGATGGTAGAGAGATAGGGTTCTGGTGTAAAGAGAGAAGCAGACGACCCCCAAGCAGCACATAAACAAGGTCCAGTCGCCAGTTCCTGAAACGTTGAAATACTAACGTACACAGTTTCGATTACCTGTATTTTGGGGACTGAAACTTGGTAGGTTGATTCAACGTGTCAGGAAACTGTGACAATTGTTTAAGCGTTGCCGCTGGGGAATCGTGAGCGCTTCAACGTGTCAGGAAAATCTGAGAATACCCAGGCTTCCTTTTTCTGCATACTGCGTCTGTCTGCCTGTCTGCCCCTCTGTCTCTGTCTGTCTGTCTGTCTGTCTGTCTGTCTGTCTCTCTCTCGGGTGTTCTCTCTTTCTCTCTCTCTCGGGTTTTCTCTCTTTTTCTCTCTCGGGTGCTCTCTCTCTCTTTCTCTCTCTCTTTCTCTCGGGTGTTCTCTCTTTTTCTCTCTCGGGAGCTCTCTCTCTCTCTCTCTTTTTCTCTCTCGGGTGCTCTCTCTCTCTTTCTCTCTCCCTTTCTCCCTCTCGGGAGCGATCTCTCATTCTCCCTTGGGATCTCTCTCTCTCTCTCTCTCTCTCTCTCTCTCTGTATTTCGCTCTCTCTATCTTGTCGTCTACCCCCCCAGTCCCCCCCCTCGTCTCTCTCTCTGTCTGTCCTCCCCTTCTCTGTCTCTCTGTCTGTCTCTGTCTCGTTTTCTCCTGCTGCTGTCTCTTTCTCTCTCTGTCCCTCTGCACTCAAACCAACACAAGACTATTGAGACCATTTTCATCGGTTTTTTTGCGAGGCAAATACTCTCTGTAATTACATATAATTACATATTGGTTAAACACAATATATACATGCACCAAATTGTTAACAGTGTCATTTGTTTTTCGATTTTGTTTGGAAATAACGAGTTCTTCTTCATCATCTTCTCCCTCTTTCCTCGCCTCCACCTACCCCACCTCATTGTATCGCTCTTCTGGGGTATCACCTTCTTCTTCTTTTTCTTCCTCTTCTTCTGATTAGAAAGTCTAAACGGATTTTCTTTCGTTAACTAATCGAAGACAAAAGCAACACAGCCTTCATATGGAAGGCTGTACATCAACTCACCAAGCCAAACTCTTCAAATGCGGAATGTCTCATTCCTGTTGATACACCGAACAATCACTTTGCTGACATTGGAAACAAATTAATCGCAAAAGACGATAATAACACACTTCTTTTGATTTCAGCATTTTAGAAAACTTCTGTCATAATAAAAATATAAAAACAAAGTTTTCTGTTCCATTAATGTCTATTCATGAAGTCTTGTCTCATTTAGTATCGCTAAACAAATTTTAAAAAATCGTGTGGCTTCGATGGCATTAGTCCAAAAATATTTAAAATATCTGCACCTTATATTGCTGATTCTCTTACTTATCTCTTCAATCTTTGTCAATCCAAAAATCATTTTCCAAAAAAGTTTAAACATGAAAAGTCATTCCACTGCATAAAAAGGTGATGTTAATGATGTCAGTGATTATAGACCAATCTCATTGTTGTCTTCTGTCTCTAAAGTTCTAGAACGTCATGTACACCTTTGTCTTACATTCTTTATTGAAAAATATCAGATTCTGTATATCAATCAATCAGGATTTAGACAGCACCATTCTTGTGAGACCGCTTCATGTAGAATAACTGATTCACGGATGCGTGATATCAACAGCAACGGTTGGAGCAAGGCGGTTGGAGTGATATTCCTTGATTTCACAAAAGCGTTTGACTTAATCAATCACGAAATATTGCTTCAAAAATTGAAATGCTATGGTATTGACGATAATTGCTTATTGTTTCTCAGGTCGTACCTAGAAAACCGTATTCAATCTGTCTATTCACGTGGCTTTATTTTTTTTCCAAAAGGCATATTCCAAGAGGAGTACCACAAGGATCAATTCTAGGCCCTCTCTTATTTTCCTTGTATATTAATGATCTACCTTTATCAGTTCAACAAGCAATATGTGATTTATGTGCTGATGATACATCAATACAATATGCTAGTCACAATGTTGATGAAATTAGTTATTACCTGAATGCCAGCATGAAATCTGTCGAAAACTGATATGGTTGTGCACCCTGAAAAAAAAGAATGCATGTTAATTTGTCCTCGTCAGAAAAGACAGAACATGAAAGAAACACAACTTAACATAAAATATAAAGACAATATTGTTAAACAAGCTACTAAGAATATGCTATTTGGCATTACTATTGATCAAAATCTTTCGTGGCAGGAACATATTCATTGCTTTATGAAACAAGTATCATCTAGTGTATTCCAGTTGTCACAGATCAAACACTTTCTTGATGATCATTCTAGAAGTGTGTTTTACTTTGCCTATATACAGTCTCGTCTCAGCTATTGCTCGATTATTTGGGGTAAATCTCCTCCTTCTACATTAAAGCCACTTTGCTCTTTACAAAAACGTGCCATTAAGAGGATTAGCCATGTAAATACCACAGGCGGATCTGTGCACAATATGTACAAAGAACTTCAAATATTACCTGTTCGTCTACTTATTAGATATAACACATTGATTCTTATGCTTAAGATTGTTTATAACGCATGCCCACAATATTTAAAATAAAATCATTATTTTGTTTCCAGTCCCAACGTAAATCAGACAGAGCTATTGTCCCATAGCCTAAAATTGATTTATATAAGATGAGTCTCTCATTTAATGGAAGCATAGAATGAAACATTCCAGCCATATCTCTCTTTAAGTCTGACATAAAAATATTTCTATTTGATACTTTTGATTATCCTACTTGCGGTCTTTTGTAAATGCTTGTTTGTACTCAGTCCACTAGCTGCCACGCCATGATGAATGAAAAATTGAATGTATGTGTGATCGTGCTAGCAAATGAACAGGAAGTGTGTGTGTGTGTGTGTGTGTGTGTGTTTGAGTGTGTGGGCGTGAATGTGTACGTATGTCTTTCTTTGCTTGTTTTATAATGTGTGTGTGTGTGTGTACGTACGTACGTGATAATGTACCAGTTGTTCTTTTCATTGCTTTGTTACTTTTAATAGACTAATCCAGTTACTATTCTTATTCGTCGTTCTTATTATTTTATTTTATTTCATCTTATTGCTTTGTTTTTATGTTTTATGTCATTAAATGGACAGAATTGTAAAAAGGCCTTCACTGCGCCTAAATCTTTACCCATTAAAGATTCAGTCAATCAATCCATCATTTTCTTCGTCTTCTTCTTCTTCTCATCTTGTTGCTCATTATCTCCCTCTTTCCCCTTCTTCTCCATCCTTCTGTCCCTCCAACTGTCCTCCTCTTTCTTCTCTCTCTTCTCCTCATCTCCTTTTTATTTATTTTTTTCTATTTTTCTTTTTTACCTCCTACATCTCGTCTTTCCTAGTATTCGGCTCACCACAGCAGTTGTTTTCCTCCAACAACGTCAGCAAGCACTTTTATTTTCATATCATTTTTTTCTTCTTCTCCTGTGTTTTCCTTATTTGTCTTCCTACTAATTTCTCATCTTCTGTCTTCTCTTATTGCCCAGACATGTAATGCTGGAACGGGAGTTGGAGCAGATGTTGTGGAAGGTGGAGTACGGTGACATCCACTTCACCAAAACCAACTGTGTTGGCAGCATCTCTCAGGTAGGGGCCATTAGCCACCTGATCACCGCTATGGCGGGTCATTAGCCGCAAAAGTTGACGTTCTCCACTTTCACCAAGTAAAGAAAATAGTTCCTAGTCAACATAAAAAGTTCGCATGATTTCGTGTAAATGTCCAAACTACACAAATGGGGAAAACGAAAGACAGACGACAAAAAAATTATATAAACAAAAAACGAAGAGAGAAAAATTAGTTTAATGGGGCGTGCCATTTCTGTTGTCATCATTCGTTCTTCGTCACTTATCTATTTGTATAAGTATTCATGTATTCATCTATATGATGGTGATTATTATGTCTCAGTGTATTAGATGTTATTGTGCAATGACTTTGGAGTAAAAACAAATTAGATGTCAAAATGTATTTTTATATAGGTATACATATATTTCACAGAAGATTGCGTTGTTGGTTGGTTTGATTTCTGGCTCGCAATTTAAGTTGCTTTTGGTTTTGTTCTTTTTTATGGTTATTAAAAAAACATCAGAAGAGGGGAACATTATTTGTTTTATTATACAGATAGATAGATAGATATAGATATGTATAAATAGAGAGAGAGAGGCAGAGAGAGAGGGGATCGATTTCTTATGAATATTATAAGTAGCAGATACTAACCGAATCAATGCATGCATCACACAGAAGCAGCACACCATCGGCGTCACATGGCTGGAGATCATCCAGGAAATGGAATGGGGCGGGGACGGAACGGTTCTGTGTTTGTCATGTCCTGTAAAGAAGCAGTTCAGTCCTGTAAAGAAGCAGTTCAGTTCTGTTCAGTCCTGTAAAGAAAAGAAGCAGTTCAGTTCTGTTCAGTCCTGTAAAGAAGCAGTTCAGTTCTGTTCAGTCCTGTAAAGAAGCAGTTCAGTCCTGTAAAGAAGCAGTTCAGTTCTGTTCAGTCCTATAAAGAAGCAGTTCAGTTCTGTTCAGTCCTGTAAAGAACCAATTCAGTTCTGTTCAGTCCTGTAAAGAACCAGTTCAGTTCTGTTCAGCAGTTCAGTTCTGTGAAGAAGTAGTTCTTCACAGTAGTTCAGTTCTTTTATGTTCTGTAAAGAAACAGTTCAGTTCTGTAAAGAAGCTGTTCACTTCTGTTATATACTGTAAAGAAGCAGTTCAGTTCTGCTGTGTTCTGTAAAGGAGCAGTTCAGTTTTGCCATGTCCTGTAAAGAAGCAGTTCAGTTCTGTGAAGAATCAGTTCACTTCTGCTGTGTTCTGTGAAGAAGCGGTTCAGTTCTGAGAAGAAGCAGTTCAGTTCAGTTCTGTGAAGAAGCAGTTCAGTTCTGAGAAGAAGCAGTTCAGTTCTGTGAAGAAGCAGTTCAATTCTGAGCAGAAGCAGTTCAGTTCTGTTGTGTTCCGTGAAGAAGCAGTTCAGTTCCGTGAAGAAGCAGTTCAGTTCTGTTGTGTTCTGAGAAGAATCAGTTCAGTTCTGTTGTGTTCTGTGAAGAAGCAGTTCAGTTCTGTGAAGAAGCAGTTCAGTTCTGTTGTGTTCTGTGAAGAAGCAGTTCAGTTCTGAGAAGAAGCAGTTCAGTTCTGTGAAGAAGCAGTTCAGTTCTGAGAAGAAGCAGTTCAGTTCTGTGAAGAAGCAGTTCAGTTCTGTTGTGTTCTGTGAAGAAGCAGTTCAGTTCTGTGAAGAAGCAGTTCAGTTCTCTTGTGTTCTGTGAAGAATCAGTTCAGTTCTGTGAAGAAGCAGTTCAGTTCTGTTATGTACTGTAAAGAAGCAGTTCAGTTCTGTAAAGAAGCAGTTCAGTTCTGTGAAGAAGCAGTTCAGTTCTGTGTAGAATCAGTTCAGTTCTGTGAAAAAGAAGTTCAGTTCTGTGAAGAAGCCGTTCAGTTCTGTGAAGAAGAAGTTCAGTTCTGTAAAGAAGCAGTTCAGTTCTGTTGTGTTCTGTGAAGAAGCAGTTCAGTTCTGTAAAGAAGCCGTTCAGTTCTGTAAAGAAGCCGTTCAGTTCTGTAAAGAAGCAGTTCAGTTCTGTGAAGAAGCCGTTCAGTTCTGTGAAGAAGCCGTTCAGTTCTGGTGTGTTCTGTGAAGAAGCAGTTCAGTTCTGTGAAGAAGCAGTTCAGTTCTGTTCTGTTCTGTGAAGAAGCAGTTCAGTTCTGTGAAGAAGCAGTTCAGTTCTGTTGTGTTCTGTGAAGAAGCAGTTCAGTTCTGTAAAGAAGCCGTTCAGTTCTGTAAAGAAGCAGTTCAGTTCTGTGAAGAACCAGTTCAGTTCTCTTACCGAAGACTGTGACTGAAAGTTGTTTTGCTGGCGAGGTTGTGGCAAGTGTCTGTGACGTTAATGTCATGTTGGCACACTGGGAACACTCATGCTGAGATACGGGGTTGTACCCTGCGGCTATGGTTGGTGCGCTTTGACCTGCTTCGTTCTGTCAGTCTCCCGCATTCACTTTTTCATCCCTGTTCTAACCATCACTACGTCTGATTCAGTCAGTCCTACACATCACTGATGACTCCATTCAGTGCCATCAACGCGTTATTCTTTTCCTTTTTGCGTCTGTGTGTGTTCATTTGTTCATGTGTTCGTGTTTGTGTGTACATGTGTGTGTTTGTGTGTTCGTGTGTGTGCCTGCGTGCGTCCTCACATTTTGTTCATCCACAGATGAGTCTGCTCAGCGCTGCGTCGGCGCCTCCTACTGTGCCCTCCTCCCGACGCTCTTCTCTCCGCGTGGGAGAGGGGCAGATGTTTTCCGCCGTGGGACTGTATAGAGGTGGGGTGGTGGCCATCAAAAAGGTCCCCCCCACCAAGGCGGACATTGGGCGTGCGGAACAGCTGCACCTGAAAGCTGTGAGTGCTGAGGTGGCGGATGTGTGTGGAGAGAGAGCTGAGGGTAGGAGGTGGGGGGTGTTGGGAGAGAGCTGAGGGTGGGGGGGGGTGTTGGGAGAGAGCTGAGGGTGGGGGGGGGGTGTTGGGAGAGAGCTGAGGGGGGGGGGGGTGTTGGGAGAGAGCTGAGGGTGGGGGGGGGGTGTTGGGAGAGAGTTGAGGGGAGGGGGGTGTTGGGAGAGAGCTGAGGGTGGTGGGGGTGTTGGGAGAGAGCTGAGAGTGGGGGTGTGGAGAGAGGTGAGGGTGGGGGTGTGTGGAGAGAGCTGAGAGTGGGGGTGTGGAGAGAGGTGAGGGTGGGGGGGTGTGGAGAGAGCTGAGGGGGGGGGGGTGTTGGGAGAGAGGTGAGGGGGGGGGGTGTTGGGAGAGAGCTAAGGGTGGAGCGGGGTGTTGGGAGAGAGCTGAGGGTGGGGGGGGGTGTGTTGGGAGAGAGCTGATGGGGGGGGGGGTGTTGGGAGAGAGCTGAGGGTGGGGGGTGGTGGGAGAGAGCTGAGGGTGGAAGGGGGGTGTGGAGAGAGAGCTGAGAGTGGGTTGGGGGTGTTGGGAGAGAGCTGAGAGTGGGGGGTGGTGGGAGAGAGCTGAGGGTGGGGGTGTTGGGAGAGAGCTGAGAGTGGGGGTGTGTGGAGAGAGAGCTGAGGGTGGGGGGTGTTGGGAGAGAGCTGAGGGTGGGGGGGGGTGTTGGGAGAGAGCTGAGGGTCGGGCGGGGGGGTGTTGGGAGAGAGCTGAGGGTGGGGGGGTGTTGGGAGAGAGCTGAGGGTGGGGGGGGTGTTGGGAGAGAGCTGAGGGTGGGGGGGGGGTGTTGGGAGAGAGCTGAGGGTGGGGGGGGGGTGTTGGGAGAGAGCTGAGGGTGGGGGGGGGAGAGAGAGCTGAGGGTGGGGGGGGTGTTGGGAGAGAGAGCTGAGGGAGGGGGGGGTGGAGAGAGAGCTGAGGGTGGTGGGGGGGGGGGAGAGAGAGCTGAGGGTGGGGGGGGTGTTGGGAGAGAGAGCTGAGGGAGGGGGGGTGTGGAGAGAGAGCTGAGGGTGGTGGGGAGGTGTTGGGAGAGAGCTGAGGGTCGGGGGGGGGGGTGTTGGGAGAGAGCTGAGGGTGGGGGGGGTGTTGGGAGAGAGAGCTGAGGGTTGGGGGGGGTGTGGAGAGAGAGCTGAGGGTGGGGGGGGGCGTGTTGGGAGAGAGCTGAGGGTGGGGGGGGGGGTGTTGGGAGAGAGAGTTGAGGGTGGGGGGGGGTGTGGAGAGAGAGCTGAGGGTGGAGGGGGGTGTGTGGAGAGAGAGCTGAGGGTGGAGCGGGGTGTTGAAACAATCAACCCCATCTTCACCATCATCTTCATCATCATCATCATCATCACCACCATCACCTTCATCACCGTCATCATCATCACCATCATCATCAATACCATCACCTTCATCACCATCATCATCATCATCATCACCATCATCATCAACACCATCATCATCATCACCATCATCATCATCACCACCATCACCATCATCACCATCATCATCACCATCATCATCATCATCGTGTGACAGATGAAGGAGCTGAATCACGAGAACCTGCTGTCTTTCATCGGTCTGTGTGTGGACGAGCGGTTTCCCTGTATCCTCACTGCATACTGCGCCAAGGGCAGTCTTCAGGTGGGAGGCCAGTCCTGGACAATACACCGGCATCTTTTTTTTTATTTTACACACTCTCTCTCTTTCTCTCTCTTCTCTCTCTCTTCTCTCACACACACACACACACACACACACACACACACACACACAATTTACATCAGAAGCTATGAAGATTAGGCAAAAAGCACAACAAGCATAACTACGTGGTCAGATAATTTTCTTCTGTAGCCAGTGTTGGAATATGTTGCATGGTGCATGGTGAAAGATGAATGAACGGATTTATCATGTGTTGAGTGGCCTGTTGGTTACTATCGTATTTTCTCAAAGAAGGAACTTTGTTTTGTTTCATTACCAGTTTTGCTTTCAGCATTTCATTCGTTTGTTATAATGGTTTCTGAAAATTGAAAGTATGTTGATGCATCCACCCATGTCATAAGGACATCATGGTCAATGCCATTAAAGTGTCAAAGTGTCAAAAGAGCGTCTCACTCTCTCTCTCTCTCCCTCTCTCTCTCTCTCTCTCTCAGTCTCAGTGTCCCCTCTCAAGATGGAGATACACGTATATTGTGATGATTAATGTACAGTAACTTCCAAAATCAATGTTAAATGGAATCACCATTAACGAGTGTTTTCCTAGGTATGTGTAGACTGAAGGAGTTACACTAGTGATGAATTACCAGGGACGAAAAATCAGTCAATGTTCACCACTTACTGGATCAAACCGTGTGTACGTAAGGGTGTATCGTTTGTAGAGGATTCTTTCGTCAGTTTCTTCATCTCTCATGCGAAACAAATTGTTTTCGAACGTTATGGAATTATTGAAATGTTATGCAAATGTACTGGTTTTCCGTTGATTTGTGTATCATACCAGGTTGTTTGTGTGTGTGAGTGTGTGTGTGTGTGTGTCTGTGTGTGATTTGTGTATCATACCAAGTGGTTGTGTGTGTGTGCGTGCGTTATTTGTGTATTATACCAAGTGGTTTTGTGTGTGCGTGTGTGTGTGTTCATGCGTGTGTGTGTGTGTGTGTGTGTGTGTGTGTGATGTCATCATTGAGCCAATACGTGTGCAGGATCTTATAGAAAATGACGACATCAACCTGGATTGGACTTTCAAGATCAGCCTGGTCAATGATCTGGTCAACGTGAGTCCGTTTCTCACCTGTTTTATGATGATGATAATGATGGTGATGACGATGATGACGGTGATGATGATGGTGATGATGATGATGACGGTGATGATGATGATGGTGATAGTGATGGTGGTGATGGTGATGATGATGCTGATGATGACGGTGATGGTGATGATGATGGTGATGATTATAGTGATGGTGATGATGATGGTGATGATATTGGTGATGATGACAAGCAGAAAAAAGAGGAGGATAATAGTTTAAGGTACCATAACCTTTCTGGGCGTCGGGGGCAGTGATTTCACACCCGTTGTGTTTCGCGCTTGCCATAGAAAGGCGGGACCCAGTGCTCCCCTTAAGGTTTTGATATTCTCCAGCCACAGTCACGTAGGGTAGCTCGGGGCAAGAAGCCCAGTCGGGATCAAACGCCCACCCCCAAAATATCGGGAGATCATGGTACACAGCGAGCCAATGACACTTTTACCGTTTCCGCTTGACAGCCGGGAAAACACCCCAACACGGAGCCCACTGAGAAGTCAGCTATGTTTTCCACATGCATTTGATTGTTTTCACCTGATTTTTGTAAAATCCATACTGATGAATACTCGATGCCAGTGTCTGTTCTTCATTCAAAGCAAAATTCGATAATATTGTAGCGTTGAAACCGATTTATCTCTTTTGCTTTTTCCTGGAAATTCTATCATCTGGGTGTTTTCAAACTGGGGCAAAACGCCTACAAGGTGTTTGGGCAAGACGCCTATCAGTGGGCCTTTTGCCCCTTTACAGGGCGTTTTGCCCTCTGTGATTTGGAAAGGATGGTGAAGTCTTTTGTGCTTCTCTCTAACTTCTTCAAGTGTTTTTATACAAAATATGAAAAAGACATATTATGTTTTTACCTCAGTTGCTAGAGGTAACATTCAGTTATATGAATTCCTAATTTAAGAATCCTGCCATCCGATGAGTTTGAGCAGATCGACTGGATCTTGAAATCTGAAGGGAATCCGTAATGACAGAGGGGAACATACATTTTTCACTCAAGAGTGTGTATCCTGGGCGGACAAAAAAGGCATACGTCTTTCATTTCGCACCTGTCACACTGGTCAGTGAATGGGTCCACCACTGGGTTCCTAACGCGAGCAATACTGTTCAATGGTAGTTTATTGCACCGTAAAGGCAAAGTGCATTCATGCATGTGTGCGTGAGAGAGAGAGAGAGGGGGGGGGGGGTAGGCGGGAGGTTTACGTGCCTTCAGGACAATCAACAAATGGCTGCCCTTTCCCATAACGACATGTAGCATCTGGGCCTTCATTGTGTTCCAGTCAGCAAATCAGGACCATTCTTCCTCTCCAAAAACTGACATTCAAAAGGCCAGTGGGTATGCCAAAAAGCAGGATCAGCTGCCATCATTACATCTCCACCGTACAAAGCAAACATTCTCGAGAAACATGCAAAGACGACCTACTGAAGCCTTTCATCTCTTCTGGAGTGTAGACCGTCCACAACAGACCTCCACAATCCCCTATCCTAGCTGTGTCCGTGTCTCTGTCTGGCTCGAGGTAAGGCCCATCTTCTTGGTGTCTGCCTGGAGGTGCCTTTGTCAATTGTTTCTCGGTCTGCATATCTTCCTTTGGTGGTTCTGGTAATGCTTTATGATGCTTTTCGTCGTAGCGTTTGCCTGATCCATCCTCAGTTTCTTCTTCCAATTCCTTTCAGCTGACAATAGTGTCTTCCATAGAGCGACGTTGCTGATCCTGTGTTGCCAGTGGATTTGGGGGATTCTTCTCAGACAGCTGTTGATGAATATCGGCACTTTGTTAAATGTAGTCTTTTTTCACCCTCCATCACCCAGTACCACACAACAGAAGTGTGATAACTGGTGACCTCTACATCAGAACCCTGATAACTGTTGAACTCGAGATCAGAAGTCCAACGTCTTACCGTATCTACCACGGCACCTTCATAAAAATGATAATAAAGATAGTGATAATGATGATGATGATAATGATAATAATACTAAAGAAGAAGAAGAATTGATTATGACGTTTATCCTCTTTGGCACAGGGAAAGGCAAAAGCTTACAATTTATATCGATATTGGAGAAAAATCTTCACAAATATTAACAAAACAAAGGGCATAAAGATGCGCGTGTATTCTTGTTAGGCTTGCTGTGAAGGTTCTAGATCAATATTTTCCTTCATTCGTATTTATCTACTCTCTTTTCTTGGCCTAGTTTTTCTTTTTTTTAAGTTAAGAAGAATTTGTTTCCCACTGTTGTTTTCCACTACTGTTCGGTTGGTTGGTTGTTGGTTTGGTTTTATTATTTGCTTCCTTATTCTTTTATTTACCCGTTTTTCTACTATTCTTTTTTTTTCCTTCTGCTCATTTATTTATGTTATTAACCCATCCGAGTATGGTTCAAATATTAATTCATATTGCTCATGATTGTCCTGTATCTTTCCTGGGTCTCTGCTCTCTTTTTCCCCAGTCGCCTCTCTCTCTCTCTCTCTCTCTCTCTCTCATTACACACACACACACACACACACACACACACACACACACACACACACACACACGCATGCACGCGCGCGCGCGCTACGTCCAGTCTACAGGTCACCCATTCTGAGAAATCTACCTTTGGCTGAACCGACAACGATGGATTACTCGTTCGCTGGCCAAACCAAGCAAGTAACTTACCAAACCCACCCACAGTGCTGTTCACTTCCTTGTAGCTGACAGAGAGACAGACAGACAGACAGAGAGAGAGAGACAGACAGAGAGAGAGACAGAGAGAGAGAGAGAAACTCTGCCTTTCTCATTTACGCACACACAAGAACACGCCTCTCTTCTGAAACACAAGTCGCCACCTGATTACGTCCGGCCAGAACGGAAGATCATTTGCATGGTCTGCTACCACCCACACGACACAATCATTGCCACATTGTGGTGAGTGAGTGGACGCGGCCTGGAGGCAGAAAATGAACTTCCTTTGTCGCCGGACGTATGGTCCACTGTTTTGTCAGCCGGAAAAAAAACCATGTCAGATCAGGAGAGAAAATTAATGAATGTGGTGTCTTCACTTACTGCAGTGCTTTGCGCTGTCTTTTGACAGAAACCCACGGCAAAAGAACTGTCCAAGAAAAAAAAAAAAAAAGATTTTTTTCTTTTTACAGTATATATATATTATTTATTTATTTATTTATTTATGCAAGCTTATCTATTATTTATTCCCCCGGTTTTTTTTTTTGGTTTTTTTGTTTGTTTGTTTGTTTTTTCTCAAGGCCTGACTAAGCGCGTTGGGTTACGCTGCTGGTCAGGCATCTGCCTGGCAGATGTGGTGTAGCGTATATGGTTTTGTCCGAACGCAGTGACGCCTCCTTGAGCTACTGAAACTGAAACTGAAACTGTCTTTTGACTGTCTATTCGAATTTTCTGGCGATACACGCTTTCTTATGGAAATCCGACAGCACTAACGATTAATGCATGTCAGTATCACATGAATCTTGCGGTGTTTGAAGCTTGTGTGAAATGTGTTGATAATAATTATATCATCAACAAGATGCTGCTGGGCAGTCACTAAATTCCATCAGATGGAGAGAAACAATTCAACGGAATAAATGATTACATTGATGAATGAATGACCGACCGACTAAGCGCATGAATCGTTTTATGTTTTAATTTTGTTTCTTTCTTTTAGACTGGACAAAAGAAAAAGAGAGACAAATATACAACCTTCTCAAGAGATAAAGGGAAAAAATAAACAGTCAAAATAAATCAGAGGTGGCAATGTCTTCTTATATATCAATCGATGAACAAACACAAGTTCATCATCAGTCAACACGCAGATAAGTCAAAGACACCGAGGAACGAAGTCAGACTGTCCTGCACTTCTTTGTAAACAGGCAAGAAAACACGTACAACGAACAGTACAAATTGCTTTGGAAATTAACACCTCTTAATGTATGTGTCGGCTTTGAATGGACTGCCATGAGCTTGGGCCGTAATTATGGTTTCAAAGTTCTACAGTCTTTCTTACAGATGTTTGGCGTATTTATCAATTTCCCCTCAAAGTGCACATTCAGCAGAACAGCCGCGAATAATGATAAGAGTTACACAAACATGTTTTTTGGACAGAAAGAATACGTTGACAGACAACCCAGAAACTATACCAAACATAGTGCACGTGACAGAAACCCACGGCTAAAGAACTGTCCAAGAAAAAAAAAATTTCTTTTTACAATATATATATGTATATAATTGGTATATGTATCATTTGATCATTGACGAACTCCTGTCGTTGGTTCTCTATTCCGCAATTTTGTTCTCTGTCAAAACTTACGGGCCGTTTTGAAACACCTTCAGGATCCTCATCGTATTTTTATTGTGAGCGTTTCGCCGATAACCAGCATTCAGCTTCGGTCATTTGTTAGGTGTCCGAACTCTTGAAAGAAACACTGCACTTCGGGATCAGTGTGGAAAATAGAAGGTTGATGTGACAAATGCTCAACATAAAAAGGGAAGACACATTGCTGACACTTCTCAAAGAACCGAAAGGGGTTTGTGGCCTTTGGATATTGACCGGTTGGCAGCGTGGTGGCTGTGTACCGGATGTGAAGGGCCCCGGTGGCCTGTACTTTACTTTTGCTGCCTGTTGTTTCGTGAAGAACTGATGTTCGACGTGAACAAAACTTCATCTCTGATTCCAACAATCGATCAGCATAATACTGATGTTTTAAATTTTCTTTGGTGAATTGTATTTTTGGTATCTTCTCTGTGATGCGTTCTGATTGTTGTTGTTTTTTGTGGGGTTTTGTTCGTTTTTTGGGGGGAGGGTGTGTGTGTGGGGGGGGTGTTTTGTTTTGTTGTTTTTGTTGTTGTTGTGTGTGTGTGTGCATTGCTGAGTAAGAGTGTTTGCGTGCTTTCTTGTGAGCATGCAAGCACGTGTTCCTCACCAATATAAGTGGTTGCCAGGCTGCGCATGGCGCACATTTTAGCACTATTTTCTTACACTTCACAGCGTGTAAGCAACAACGGACCCGGAAGAACTGTAACCGCATAGCTTTGTTCGTGTCTTCGGCATGCGTAAGAGGCACGCAATTTTTACCCCAAAAATTGCACTTTACAGATTTAAGTGGTAGAAAATTGATTGTGCTTGGACCGTTGATAGAAGTGTTCGGCTCAGAGCTCACCTCACAACTGGTCCAATCTCTCAAGACTTCAACCGTCACAGCACGAGAAAAGACACCAGAACATTGACATCCACGGGAGTTCTTTCGCATGAATCCGAAGTTGCGTGGTGGGTGGTCGGCTAATTAACCAACGCTGATAACACTAATATGAAAGAGTCTTCACGTCTGGAAACTTGGACTAAACCTGACTTGATTTCCGAAGAGCTGGTAACCTTCACGGAGGACCAATCCGTGTGTCATTTCTGTTGGAGTTAGCGAACACAGC
>NC_134897.1:6735703-6745703 GCF_041734735.1 Babylonia areolata
TCTCTGTGTCTATGTAAGGAGGAAGGTGGCAGAATGGTTAAGACGCTCAGCTGCCAATACAGAGAGTCCGTGAGGGTGTGGGTTCGAATCCCGCTCTCGCCCTTTCTCCTAAGTTTGACTGGAAAATCAAACTGAGCGTCTAGTCTTTCGGATGAGACGATAAACCGAGGTCCCGTGTGCAGCACTCACTTGGCGCACTGAAAAAGAACCCATGGCAACGAGAGTGTTGTCCTCTGGCGAAATTACGTAAAATGAAATCCACTTTCATAGGTACACAAATATGTAAGCATGCACTCAAGGCCTGACTAAGCGCGTTGGGTTATGCTGCTGGTCAGGCATCTGCTCAACAGATGCGGTGTAGCGTGTATGGATTTGTCCGAACGCAGTGACGCCTCCTTGAGAAAGTGAAACTGAAACTGAAACTATGTAATTTCCTGTTGGAATTGCCCTTGATTCAAAATAAGTCCCTGGATGAAAAAGTCCTATTTCAGCGCCGTAAATTCAGGGATCTGTTTTACTGGCAATTACAGTGCATGGATATTACCATTAAAAGATGTTATTACCCATTTTCAGTGGTTTTTAACTTTATTTTGGGAGTTATATTACGCACATTTTGATGCTGATTCAGTCGTTAAACTAACGTGCCGCCATCATGCAAGTCCGAAAAATCGTCTGCAATGACCTGTTCGTTCTCTCTGTGCCAATCAGAGAGCCGATCTTTTTGGCTCCGCAAACCATGAAAAGGTCAACAAAAATCATGGCGGCTGGAGACGACAAGTATCGGTTCGGGTTTATGTTACAGGTGATTTAGCGTCGTATTCTGCCTTATTCTTGATTGGAAAGGTCGATTACACGCAGCGCGTCATTTCTCATATACATACTTCCATTGCAAAACGCAGGAAATTCTTTCGGTCCCAGAATTTAGGATGCTTATGAAACAGGACATTACCTCCTGCAGTGAGGAGACTAAAACAGGAAATTACCCCGCTTCTACTTTGTGCGGTGGGGGTGCGGGTAGGTGTGCTGTTTGTGTCAGAGTGGTCTTTTGAAATGGACATCTGATCTGCATGTTCTTTCACCTCAGGACGCTGATTCCTCCGCCGTGTTGACCACACACCATCAGTCTGAACTTGCCGCGCTCTGTCGACGGCAAGGATGACAGCTTAAGGATCAGAAAGCTTATCTGCCATCAAATTACTTTCTTTGTTTCCATGATTGACATGGAATAGGCGTCCTGTCCTATATACATCGCTGCCCACAGTTTTCACACAGGCCTGTGGCGCCTGTATGTATGTGTGTATGTGTGTTGTGTGTCAGAAAGTGTGGCATTGTGGACAACATGCTGCTGATAATGGAGAAGTATGTATGTGTGTTGTGTGTCAGAAAGTGTGGCATTGTGGACAACATGCTGCTGATGCTGGAGAAGTATGTATGTCAGAAAGTGTGGCATTGTGGACAACATGCTGCTGATGCTGGAGAAGTATGTATGTGTGTTGTGTGTCAGAAAGTGTGGCATTGTGGACAACATGCTGCTGATGCTGGAGAAGTATGTATGTGTGTTGTGTGTCAGAAAGTGTGGCATTGTGGACAACATGCTGCTGATGCTGGAGAAGTACGCCAACAATCTGGAGGACATCGTGCAGCAGAGGACTGGGCAGCTGATAGAGGAGAGGAAGAAATCTGACATGCTGCTCTACCGCATGCTGCCTCAGTGAGCACACACACATGCTGCTTCAGTGTGAGGGTGTGGGTGTGGAGGGGGTGGTGGAAGGGGTGCGAGGTGGACGGTGTGTGTATGGAGGGAAGGTAGAGGTGGGGGAAGGCGGTGTGAGAACGCATGCATAGGAGTGGGGTGTGCGTTTGTGTGAATGTACGAGAGAGTGTGCTAGATGTGTGTGTACCCACGGGTGTGCCTGTGTGTGTATCTGTCTTTCTGCCTGCATATAATTATGTCTATCTGCCCGTTTGTGTGTATGTATGTATGTCTGTGCTTGCGTGTGTATCTCCGTGGAAGCGTGTGTGTGTGTGTATGTAAGTAAAACCAGAATGACGCTTCACTAAAGCAGGCGATTCAAAGACAACACCAAGCAAAACTGGTTTTTTCTCACCGCTTGTACGACGACGACGACAATAGAAGTGAATATGACGACTAAAATGATGACGATGATAATATTTTTAAAAACAAATGAGAACGGCACAATGAATCGAACACTATTGTTAACGATGCTGCAATGGCATTGTCAATGCCAAGAGTAGGATCAAGTGGTGATGATCACGACCTGACGATAACCATTACGCTTGTGATGACACTTGTGTAAACAAAGTGAGTCTATGTTTTAACCCGGTGTTCGGTTGTCTGTGTGTGTGTCTGTGTGTCCGTGGTAAACTTTAACATTGACATTTTCTCTGCACATACTTTGTCAGTTGACACCAAATTAGGCATAAAATTCACTTCTTTCCAGTCATCTTGTTTAAAACAATATTGCACCTCTGGGATGGGCACAAAAAAAAATGAAGCCTAATTATATGCAAACTGCATTTACTGTTATATTTATATTTTTTGTATTCTCTAAACTTGGCACTTTGATCTGATATTCTGACCCAACAACAAGAGCAGTCATTATTATCATTTTTTGTTCAAACAGGAACTTCTTTTGCTAAGCATGGAAGTTTTATTCATTTTGCAAACGTTTTGGTGCAGATAGTAAAAAAGGGAAATTACTCTGTAATTAATGCTAGGGGACTTAATTCGCTTTAAACTGATCTTTCTCATCTTAAACATTACATTTTGAAATTATACTCAATACATAAAAAGCTTGGATTTTTTTTTAAAGTGTATCACAAGTGAGTCTTGAAGGCCTAGCCTCTCTTGTTTTCCGATATCTTACTGCTGTTCGATAGACCGGGATGGGGACTATGCTGAGATATCCTATATTGACAAACGGTTGAAGGCGCTAGTCTTAACTCCATGACTGCCGACCCTTGGTGACATGAAATCAGTGTTGCATGTCTGAAGTGCAAACACTACTTCTTGTCTACGTTTAAGTGGTGCAACTGATTTTGCAGAACACAAATAACGAAGTCCAACAGAGAGGAGTCCAGACAGATGTGACAGACGTCCTGGCCGGTAACATCGACTTTTTCTCAGTTTGGCTGTAACAGCCCTTCACTAACGATCGTACACGTCAAGAGCAGACAAGGGGTTAATGGTCCTTAAAACGTGTATCTCGTATATTGTTCAACACACCTTGTAGAAACCTCTCTTAATTGAGTGACACCATTTTTGATTATCGATTTCCTCAAAACTATAAATTTACGAGTCAGACAATCCACGGCTCTAAGCAATTCAGTGTCTACAACAAATGCCCAATGGTTACCGCAATCTTCGTACTGAAGAACGTCGCGTTAACCGTGAGATAATGACGACATGACAACAGCTTCCGAAGCAAGACAAGACAGAACAGACAACAATAGATAAGTAAGGAACAAGACGAGACTAATTGTTTATTAACGAGAGTAATATAGATAAGCAAAGACAAAAGACAAAGACAAGACAAATCCATTATCTAGAAGGGTAATAGCAAGTAACAAATACAAGACAAATTCTTTATTAACGAGGGCAAAGATAAGCAAGGAACAAAGTGGAGACAAGGCAAATCATTTATCAACAAGGGTAGCAGATCAGCAAGGAACAAAGACAAGACCAAATTATCTATCAAGGAGGGAATTGATAAGCAATGAACAAAGACAGACAAATTCTTCATCAACGAGGGTAATAGATAAGCAAGGAACATGTTTGTTTTTTTACACCCAGGCCAAGAGTGGCTAAATGATGACTGAAGGGAGCTCAAAGCCAGGGCGTTGTATGTGGCTGCAGGGCGTTGTGTGTGGCTGCAGGGTGGTGTGTGTGGCTGCAGGGTGGTGTGTGTGGCTGCAGGGCGTTGTGTGTGGCTGCAGGGTGGTGTGTGTGGCTGCAGGGCGTTGTGTGTGGCTGCAGGGTGGTGTGTGTGTGTGGCTGCAGGGTGGTGTGTGTGTGTGGCTGCAGGGTGGTGTGTGTGGCTACAGGGCGTTGTGTGTGGCTGCAGGGCGGTGTGTGTGGCTGCAGGGTGGTGTGTGTGTGTGGCTGCAGGGTGATGTGTGTGGCTGTGGCTGCAGGGCGGTGTGTGTGGCTGCAGGGTGGTGTGTGTGTGTGTGGCTGCAGGGTGGTGTGTGTGTGTGGCTGCAGGGCGTTGTGTGTGTGTGTGGCTGCAGGGTGGTGTGTGTGTGTGGCTGCAGGGCGTTGTGTGTGGCTGCAGGATGGTGTGTGTGGCTGCAGGGTGGTGTGTGTGGCTGCAGGGTGGTGTGTGGTGTGTGTGGCTGCAGGGTGGTGTGTGGTGTGTGTGGCTGCAGGGTGGTGTGTGGTGTGTGTGGCTGCAGGGCGGTGTGTGTTGTGTGTGGCTGCAGGGCGTTGTGTTGTGTGTGGCTGCAGGGTGGTGTGTGTGGCTGCAGGGTGGTGTGTGTGGCTGCAGGGCGTTGTGTGTGTGTGGCTGCAGGGCGTTGTGTGTGTGTGGCTGCAGGGCGTTGTGTGTGTGTGGCTGCAGGGCATTGTGTGTGGCTGCAGGGCATTGTGTGTGGCTGCAGGGCGGTGTGTGTGGCTGCAGGGTGGTGTGTGTGGCTGCAGGGCGTTGTGTGTGTGTGGCTGCAGGGCGTTGTGTGTGTGTGGCTGCAGGGCGTTGTGTGTGTGTGGCTGCAGGGCGTTGTGTGTGTGTGGCTGCAGGGCGTTGTGTGTGTGTGGCTGCAGGGCGTTGTGTGTGTGTGGCTGCAGGGCATTGTGTGTGTGTGGCTGCAGGGCGTTGTGTGTGTGTGGCTGCAGGGCGTTGTGTGTGTGTGGCTGCAGGGCATTGTGTGTGGCTGCAGGGCGGTGTGTGTGGCTGCAGGGTGGTGTGTGTGGCTGCAGGGCATTGTGTGTGGCTGCAGGGCATTGTGTGTGGCTGCAGGGTGGTGTGTGTGGCTGCAGGGCGTTGTGTGTGTGTGGCTGTAGGGCGTTGTGTGTGTGTGGCTGCAGGGCATTGTGTGTGGCTGCAGGGCATTGTGTGTGGCTGCAGGGCGGTGTGTGTGGCTGCAGGGTGGTGTGTGTGGCTGCAGGGCGTGTGTGTGTGTGGCTGCAGGGCTGTTGTGTGTGGCTGCAGGGTGTGTGTGGCTGCAGGGGCGTGTGTGCTGGGTGTGTGTGTGGCTGCAGGGTGTTGTGTGTGGCTGCAGGGTGGTGTGTGTGGCTGCAGGGTGGTGTGTGTGTGTGGCTGCAGGGCGTTGTGTGTGTGTGGCTGCAGGGCGTTATGTGTGGCTGCAGGGCGGTGTGTGTGTGTGGCTGCAGGGTGGTGTGTGTGGCTGCAGGGTGGTGTGTGTGGCTGCAGGGCGTTGTGTGTGGCTGCAGGGCGGTGTGTGTGTGTGGCTGCAGGGCGTTGTGTGTGGCTGCAGGGTGGTGTGTGTGGCTGCAGGGTGGTGTGTGTGGCTGCAGGGTGGTGTGTGTGGCTGCAGGGCGTTGTGTGTGGCTGCAGGGTGGTGTGTGTGGCTGCAGGGCGTTGTATGTGGCTGCAGGGTGGTGTGTGTGGCTGCAGGGTGGTGTGTGTGTGTGGCTTCAGGGTGGTGTGTGTGGCTGCAGGGTGGTGTGTGTGTGTGGCTGCAGGGTGGTGTGTGTGGCTGCAGGGTGGTGTGTGTGTGTGTGGCTGCAGGGTGGTGTGTGTGGCTGCAGGGTGGTGTGTGTGTGTGTGGCTGCAGGGTGGTGTGTGTGGCTGCAGGGTGGTGTGTTGTGTGTGGCTGCAGGGTGGTGTGTGTGGCTGCAGGGTGGTGTGTGTGGCTGTAGGGTGTGTGTGGCTGTAGGGTGTGTGTGGCTGCAGGGCGGTGTGTGTGGCTGCAGGGTGGTGTGTGTGGCTGCAGGGCGTTGTGTGTGGCTGCAGGGTGGTGTGTGTGGCTGCAGGGCGTTGTGTGTGGCTGCAGGGTGGTGTGTGTGGCTGCAGGGTGGTGTGTGTGGCTGTAGGGTGGTGTGTGTGGCTGCAGGGCGTTGTGTGTGGCTGCAGGGTAGTGTGTGGTGCGTGTGGCTGCAGGGTGGTGTGTGTGGCTGCAGGGTGGTGTGTGGTGTGTGTGTGGCTGCAGGGTGGTGGCGGAGAAGCTGAAGGGGGGTCAGCAGGTGACCCCGGAGCTGTACGAGGCGGTGACCATCTACTTCTCGGACATCGTGGGCTTCACCGCCCTGGCCTCGGCCAGCTCCCCCATGCAGGTGGTGGACCTCCTCAACGACCTCTACACCAGCTTCGACTCCGTTATCGCCCGGCACCACGTCTATAAGGTGGGGGGGGGAGGGGGGCGTTGTGGGAGAGAGGTGCGTTGGGGGTGGGTGGGGGAGGGAGTGGGCCGAACGTGGTGAGGATGGGGGTGACGGTGGTGGTTGTGGTTTGTGTGGGGGGCGGTTGTTGTTTTGTTGGGGTTGTGTGTTTGTGAGTGTCTGTGTCTGTGATAGTATGATGCTGTCAGTGGAACAAAACGTTAATCCGGATATATTATTGTTGAATGATGAAAGTAGAGAGAGAGAGTTTGTGTATGCGTTTCTGTATGTGTGCTTGAGTGCGTGCATGTACACTTGCTTTTGTTGGCGTTTGAGTGTTGGCGTTTGTTTTTTTTGTTGTGTGTGTGTGTGTGTGTTTTATAATTGTTGCTGTCGACATGTCACTTGGTTTAAACATTTTTAATATCAAGAAACAAGGTGCAATACAGCGTTCAATTAATAAGACTTGAGCAACAACAAACATGAGCTTATATCGTGCTCGTTCATATGTAACAAGCAATACACAAACGAAAATACACACATTATTTGACAAATGAAAAGAAGGTTGAAGTGCAAGACAAAACTAAACAAGAAAAACAACAACAACAAAAACACACAAAAAACTGCTATTACCGCAACTACCACTGACAACAACAATGAAAATATTAATGATAATACTAATACTAACATAGTAGCAACAATAATAACGTGTTTATGCGTACTGACATTTTGAAGGATGTTCTCTTCTGCATGCATTGCATGGATTGTCGTTCGGCGCCATTGATGAGCATAATTTCTTTTTTTGAATCATGTCATAACAATGAATTATCATGATCATATACGTCGGCATCGTATAGATGCGGAAGTTGCTTATACTACTATCATTGTCGCTGTTGATGCCAACATAACCTACCGCTGATGTTACTGCTGGTTTTGTTATAAATGGATAGTAAAAATGTGATAGAATAAACGAATCTGGATTGATATTACTGAATAAGAAAAAAGAACAAGTGGAGACTGAAAGATAAAAAAACAAAATACACAAATGAATACCTGATTGCCATTAGATAAATTGACATTAATTATCTAAGAAAACAAAAAGATAGTGATGCTAAAACAGGTGGAGACAATTGGCGACGCCTACATGGTGGTGAGCGGGGCTCCCGAGAGGAACGAGAACCGTCACGTGACGGAGATTGCCAACATGGCGCTGGACCTTCTGGCCTCCATCCACAGCTTCCAGGTGCGGCACCGGCCCGGCCTGAAGCTGTGTCTCCGTGTGGGGCTGCATACCGGGCCCTGTGCCACAGGTCAGCTGCTGTCTGTCACTGCTGCTGTTGGCTTGTGTCCAGTTTAAAAGCCTGGGACAGCTTCTGTCTGTCACTGTGTGTGTTGTGTCCAGTTTAAAAGCCTGGGACAGCTTCTGCCTGTCACTGTGTGTGTTGTGTCCAGTTTAAAAGCCTGGGACAGCTTCTGTCTGTCACTGTGTGTGTTGTGTCCAGTTTAAAAGCCTGGGACAGCTTCTGCCTGTCACTGATACAGTTGTAATAAATCACACCAAAAACAAATTCATTGTACAGTGCTTGCATAGTGGGTACGAAATAAGCAAGATTTCCAGTTTAGAAATGTTCTTATTTGATCAGTTGTTAAAAACGGTGATTATGATGTTGATGGTGATAATTATAATACCAGTATGATTACTGTGATTATTATGATGTGGTTATCATCATTATCGTTTTTGTCATCATTACCTCGGAGTGGACATTTCTTCAGGTAGCTTTATCCCATATACAACGCAGTAATGACTTTTGTGATCATGACGAAAATAAAGAATATTGAAAGTAAATGATGACGCGATTATGATGCGATATTATTAGGTTACTATTATTTGTTGTTATCATTTCTTGCTTATGACGTGTGTGTGTGGGTGGGTGTGCGTGCGTGTGTGTGTGTGTGCGTGCGTGTGTGTGTGTGGTGTGTGTGTGTGTGTGTGAAGGTGTAGTGGGACTGACCATGCCCAGGTACTGTTTGTTCGGGGACACGGTCAACACGGCCTCCCGTATGGAGTCCACTGGACTGCGTGAGTTGTCTGTCCTGGTGTGCACTTACTTCACATTCCTAATGTTTTATAGATGGACACAAAAACAAGTGCATATGTACCCCCCCCCGCCCCCCCAGTACCCCCAACACGCACACACATACACACACGCGCATGCGCACACAAACACACACACACACACACACACACACACACACACAAAAGCAAACATGCATGCACTGACTCATACACACATGTACATGCACATACACACATCTAACATGTGCGCGAACACACACACACACACACACACACACACACACACACACACACACAGAGTCATTCACACACACACACACACACACACACACACACACACAAGCAAACATGCATGCACTGACTCATACACACATGTACATGCACACATACACACATCTAACGTGCGCGAACACACACACACACACACACACACACACACACACACACACACACACACACACACACACACACACACACACACACACACACACACACACACACACACACACAAAATTACATTGCTCTTGGTTTGTCCCACTCCCCTCCGTCCCGTCTGTCTCAGCTTTTCCCTGCCCCCTCACCACAGCGCGTCCACTTCTTTCAGGTGTCTGTTGTTTTCTTTCTGTCCAGCTCTCAAAATTCAGGTCAGTCAACAGACCAAGGACATGCTGGACGACTTTGGAGGCTACTGTCTGACCTATCGCGGAACCATTGAGGTCAAAGTAAGATTCCCCAGTCTCTGTCTTATCAGCTAGATACTTCCATTCGGGTTTGACCTTGACACCGCCCTTAGATGGTATTACCAACTACTAGTTCTCCGCTTTTCCTTTGACTGTTACCTTTTGAAACTTCCTCGTGTCAATACAAGAACCTATGGTGAACGTTCTTTCCTCTTTGCTGCTCCTCACATCTGGAACAAACTTCCTTATCATATCCGTGCGTCTGATTCTATCTCTGCTTTTCGCTCATCACTAAAAACTCGTATTTTTAAAACCTGTCTGTGAGCACTCTCGGCTTCCGTCTTCTCCGACACCATCCATGTCAGCTCGCTTTGGATGCAGGAAGAGTGGGAGAAGGAGAGATAGGGAGATGGGGGGGGGGGAGCTTTTGAGTGTTCATGGATGATGTATGTAATTTGTAATATTTTCATTCATGGAAAACTCCCTGGGCTCTTAGAGACAAAGGGCGCTATATAAATGTACATTATCATCATCATAATTAGAACAACAAAGGCATCAGGCTTAGCACCAAAATGAAAACCTACAGAGCTGTTGTGCTGACCACCTTGTTGTACTGCTGTGAGACATGAACGACGTATCGCCGTCACATTCAACAACTTGAGCAGTTTCACCAGAGATGCCTACGAAAGATCCTCGGCATAAAGTGGCAAGACAGGGTCTCCAACCTCCAGGTCCTAGAGAGGAGCGGCCTGCCAAGCATCGAAAGCCTGCTGATCCAGTGCCAGCTACGCTGGACAGGAAACGTTGCCCGCATGACAGACAGCAGGATCCCGAAGATGCTCTTGTATGGCCAGCTGAAGGAAGGCCACCGCGAACTTGGAAGACCCTGCAAGCGCTTCAAGGACACCTTGAAGACAAACCTCAAACCTGTGACATAGACATCGC
>NC_134897.1:6748203-6755703 GCF_041734735.1 Babylonia areolata
GTGTTAGTGTGTTCCATCAATAAAATGTATCTGGTAGCAAATACGGTTTGGAGGGATTTTGTTTTCATCTAAAACGAACGCTATTTCCGCCTGTCTGTCTTGTCTATCTGTCTGCAGGCCCTCCACCCCTCTCTCTTTCTCTGTCTCTCTGACTTTCTCTCTCTCTCCAGATATATATATATATACAGAAAGACACATGCACACATATATAAATAGATATATGTAAATGAATATATATATATATATATATATATATATATATATGATCATTCAAATCACTCAAAATAAACATACGCACACACACACACACACAGAGTCACAGACACCACACACACATACGTGCGCGCACGCACACACACACAGAGTTATCAGAACCATCAGTTTGGGTGCAGCTGCATATTGTTCAAACCAGGAAACGTGAAGGCCGTATTGCCTGGGGACAATATCTTCCTTCAATAGGTCGTGGAGTTCATTCAGACTGCAGTGAAACACACGCTCGTCTGGACAAGTAGAACTGTCTTGTTTTTTTCTTCTGTTGTTTGGTGTCTTTTGTTTAATCAGATTTGTTGAATACGAATGTGCTTGAAATTGAAACCGTCGTGACCCGATGTTTTTTCTTTTGTTTTTTCTTGTCTTGTCGTCATTGTCAGCCCAGAGGTTTTCCTCTGCTACTGGTAACCACGTAACTCAAATTCTAGCCCAGAGAGTCGGGACATCAGTTACCTCCTCTGCTGTTCTGATGGTCATAATCGAACATACGACGGACTGTCATACATAACTCAGTACCACCTGCCGCATGTGGGCAATTCACAACCCGGAGAGGGGTAGGCCCTACCAGATTTGCCCAAGGAAGAAAAGAAGACATGCTATACATGCTTAAAGACTATACCACCTATCCAGGATAACAGTGATCCCTTCATCCATCCACCTCAACCAGGGCGGACACGAAAATGTGCTTCTGGGGGGAAGCCACAGAATGTCCGTGGAAGAAGCACCTTCGCATTCGCCACCTGCAGTGTAAAAACATCCAGATAGGCTGGAACGCCGACAGAATCGACCATTGAGGTGCACAGATATGCCTGGAACATCCTCGGCCTCTGTGAAATTAGATGGAAAAGTAAAAGAGAAGTACAGACAGTACAGGGCATGTCATGTACTGCAGTGGATCAGAAGACAGACAAGGAATGGTCTGTTGTTTTCAACAAGAACATAAAGAAGGCAGTACTGGGATGTTGCCCTGTTTCCAGTAGGATGACAAAATTCCGCTTTCGAGCAAATCCATTCAACGTCACAGTAGTGAAAATATATATCCCAACATCAGACTATGGTGATGACCACATTGAAACGGTCGTCAACCAGGTTAACAAGAAAGACGCCATCTTTCAGGCTGACTGGAATGTCAATGTTGGTATCGATGCTCAAGAGGACTAGACTTTTTACGACGCCCTGCTGTGACGAGAATACGTAGAACAGGGGACTGCGCCTGCTAGAATCCACCAATGATAATACTCTAGGTGAGCATAAAGAAACCCATCAATGCACATGGCACTCGTCAAACGGTCAGCATGACGGTCAGATAGACTATATTGTAGTGAAGAACCGGAACAGGTCTGGCATCAACAGGGCGAAAACAAAGACGTCTGTTAAAGCTGACCTTGGCATTGACCGTGGCCTTTGTCGTGATGAACTTTAAAGTACGACTGAGAAAAAGAGAGCGAAAAATAACCGCTTCAATTTCCATCTTGATAAAATGAGAGATCCTGAACAATTCCACACAGGAGAAAAATCGGACCATTGCTACTGCTTGATGATCTGGAAGCAAGCATAAACTGTAACTGAAGTCCTGTGTCCCTTGGAAATCCAAGCCGTGGATCACAAGCAACATCTTGGAGATATGTGACACTGTTCTAGATGGAGCCTAAAACTACAAAAGAAAAGTTGAGAAATAGTAGGAGAAATACAGCTCAATAAAAAGAGGTTGGTCAAATAATGAAGAATGCAAAGGAACAACGGTTTCAAGGCATCGAGAAAAACAACAACAACAACAACAACAACAAACTTGACAACAACGACATAAAGAAAGCTTTGAAGATTGTTACTGACTTGACTAAAACGAGACGACTAAAAGTCAGTGAAGCATTTGCAGAGACCCAGGCTTTGACACACAACGACACAGCTGGAAGAATCTGGTGAACAGTTCAACAGTGCGGCGCCCCAAATCACTTCAAAGGGTTATGGGCGAAGAAAAAGGGGTCTGTCTTGTCATGTCCTGGTCTGTATTGTCCTCTTGTCTTGTTTTTTCTGTCTTTCCTGTCCGGTTTTGTCTTGTCCAGGAAGGTAGCAGAATGGTTAAGACGCCCAGCTGCCAATATAGAGTGTCCGTGAGGGTGTGGGTTCGAATCCCGCTCTCGCCCTTTCTCCCAAGTTTGATTGGAAAATCAAACTGAGCGTCTAGTCATTCGGATGAGGCGATAAACCGAGGTCCCGTGTGCAGCGCACACTTAGCGCACAAAAAAAAAAAAAGAACCCATGGCAACGAGTGTTGTCCTCTGGTAAAATTCGGTAGAAAATATCTACTCTGATAGGTACACAAATATATATGGGTTCACTTAAAGCCTGACTAAGTGTGTTGGGTTATGATGCTAGTCAGATGTGGTGTAGCGTACATGGATTTTTCCGAACACAATGACTCCTCCTTGGGGAAAATGAAACAACTTGTCCAGTTCTGTTCTGTGTTGTCTTGACATGCTGTGCATTGTCCTGTATGGATGTGTTCCTGTTTGTGTTGTCTTGACATGCTGTGCATTGTCCTGTATGGATGTCTTCCTGTTTGTGTTGTCTTGACATGCTGTGCATTGTCCTGTATGGATGTCTTCCTGTTTGTGTTGTCTTGACATGCTGTGCATTGTGCTGTATGGATGTCTTCCTGTTTGTGTTGTCTTGATTTGCCCTCTTTGTGTTGTCTTGACATGCTGCGCATTGTGCTGTATGGATGTCTTCCTGTTTGTGTTGTCTTGACATGCTGTGCATTGTGCTGTATGGATGTCTTCCTGTTTGTGTTGTCTTGACATGCTGCGCATTGTGCTGTATGGATGTCTTCCTGTTTGTTTTGTCTTGACATGCTGCGCATTGTGCTGTATGGATGTGTTCCTGTTTGTGTTGTCTTGACATGCTGTGCATTGTGCTGTATGGATGTGTTCCTGTTTGTCTTGTCTTGACTGCTGTGCATTGTGCTGTATGGATGTGTTCCTGTTTGTGTTGTCTTGACATGCTCTGCATTGTCCTGTATGGATGTCTTCCTGTTTGTGTTGTCTTGACATGCTGTGCATTGTGCTGTATGGATGTGTTCCTGTTTGTGTTGTCTTGACATGCTGTGCATTGTGCTGTATGGATGTCTTCCTGTTTGTGTTGTCTTGACATGCTGTGCATTGTGCTGTATGGATGTCTTCCTGTTTGTTTTGTTTTGCTTTGTTCTGTAATCGTTTGGTTTTCCCCCATATCGTTCTGTCGTGACTTGTTCGGTCTTGCTTTGTCTTGTCTTGTGTACATCAGACTGTCGTTTATGAGTCGTTTTTAAATATGTCCTCTCCTGCTACATTTCCTATCATTCTGCCTTGCCCTATCTTGTATTCACTTTTAATAGTGGTTTTAGCAGTTCTGTGTGTGTGTGTGTGTGTGGTATTTGTACGTATTTGTGTGTGTTTGCACATGTGTGCGTGTGAATATGTGTGTGTTCGATTTCGTGTCTACTCACCTGGTGTGATTTTACACTGTGAGTGGTTTTTTGTTGTTGTTGTTGTTGTCGTTGTTTGTTATTTTGCGTGTGATCGCGCACGCACGCACGCACACACACACACACACACACACACACGGACACACACACACACACACGGACACACACACACACACACACACACACACACACACACGGACACACGCACACACACGACCACACACGACCACACACACACACACACACACACGGACACACACACACACACACACGGACACACACACACACACACGTCGACGCTGCCCACACACCTTGACGGACACTTCATTCCAGAGCACCAGGATATCCTGCATAACCACACGCAGACTCACACACACGCACACACACACACACGCGCTCGCACACACACACACACACACACACACACACACACACGAGAGAAGAAAGCCCCACCCAGTCAAACAGGGTGATCTGACGACTCCGATAACAAGCCTCCTTCGCCCCACCCTCAGTGTGGTTACACGTATTGTATAACCCCAAGAACCTGCATCCGCTCAACAAATCGTGTCTGATAGTCATCCATGTAGGTATGAATACATACCTAATTTATTCCTGGGGTGTGGACGTGTGGGGTGAGAAACGGAAAGGGGGTGGGGGGGGGTGGAGATGGCAGGGAGGGGGGGTGAGGGTGTGGACTGCACACGCCACGTGCTCTTTTTTCTTTTTCTTTTTTTTTTTATTATTATCTTTTTTTTATATTAATGTTATTGTTTTGGTTTTGGTTTTCTGGTTGGGTTTTACCATGAGTTTATATGTTTATAGAAAACAAAAGGTAAATGTATCTTTTTTAATGGTTGTATCTGAACACCTGTAAAAAAAAAAATGAAAGGAGTAAGTGTTTTGACAGTTTGAACGGTTTTGATTATCCTGAAAAGTACATACAATATTTCCATGGTCACACCTGCCTCTGTCGCACAGGTAGCTGTCTGTCTGTATGTCTGTCTGTGTATCTACTTAGAAGTCATAAAATTATTTTCCTTTCTAATTCTTTTGGCCTGGTGTGTGGGCCCTATAGCCATGTATGGCTTCGTGTGAACCTGGTGAACTCCTTTGGAAATAGAATAATAATATACAACTGAGTCTGGACATGCAGTACTCGTTTTCATGTGATTTGTTGTTTTTTTGGGTCACCACCACTGCCACCATCCCCCACCTCCGCCCTCTCTCTCTCTCTCTCTCTTCCCGTCCTCTACAACATTGTGATGGAAAGAGGAAAAGCACGTTATGTGGGCGGGAAGGTGTCAGACGGTCCACAGAGCAAGGTATCCAGTATCACCGGGTTTGGGTTTTTTTTCGTGAGGGATTCACGCCCTCCTTCACACCGATAACATCACACAATCAAGACTTCCGTGAAGCCAATGGACCGTGCAGTGCCGGCCGCGAGCGTTTCTGGTTGGGAGTTGATGGTATGGTGAATTTATCGTTGCCAAAAGTGTGTGATTTCAATGCAAGCAACTGTAAGTATTGTATCGTATCGTATCATATTGTGTTGTGCTGTACCCTGTGTTGCTCATAACTGTAGTCCACAATGGACTGCACTGAAATTTCATGTCTTAAGTTGTGACACTTTGCCTCGAATACAGAAAAAATCACAGTCGTATGCCTTACGCTCTCAAAAAGCTGTATTCATTTAAAGGGCATAGAGCTTCAAGAATATGCGCTGTAGCAAGATGTCTCATTGAATATAAATCTGCACTTCAACTGACGTCACGTGCCTTGTTCACGAGTCAGTGCTTGATCCGTTGTGTTCGCCAATGCGTCACGTGACGTCACTGGAAAATCCAAGGTTTATCCTCAAGCGCTTATTTTACAATTTGAAAATTTCGTGGGTTTTTTTTTTTATTGTTTGTTGTTGTTTTTTGTTGTTGTTGTTGCTGTTTTGCTTTCTTTACGAGGCTCGATCAGCATTAAGAGCTTAATGGGGTTTTTTCACAGTACAATTGAAATTTGTCACGAATATATGTGGGAAATATATTGAAATTTCCCACACAACTATTCAGTTTGTTTTTTTCACGGATAGATAAGTGCTCAAGATACAGTTTGATAAAAACACCTTTTGGAACAGGTGCTACGCCATAAATGTGTTTCTCATTGAATTCAAAAGGTCCAATCGGCTGTCGTTACTCAGCGAAAATTCCCCCTCATCCACAGAGACTGTGACTGCGTTGGTGAAACAATGGAAAAATCAGGATAAGGATTCATGTCGTTTGTGACCCAACTCCGAGCGATCTATCCGTGTGTCTGGGAAAGAACAGTTGTTTTTGACGATCTTTTGATTGGAAGTCCATCCACCTCCATCCTTGTTTCTCGCCATATATATATATATATATATATATATATATATATATATATGGGGGAGGGGGAAGAGAGAGAGAGCTTCTTTCCACACCCCTCCCCTATTTTCTCTCCCTCTTCTTTCCTTGTGAAATATCTGTTTAGTATGTTTGTATTGTATGACTTAGTATTGTAGTGATAACAATTACAAACATTTCAAGAATCAAAAAGAGCTAAACCTATTTCATGTATTAACATATCAACGAGGAATGTTGATACATTCTATCGGAAGAGGGCGTTGTTGTTAATTTAAACCGAAGTAACCCATTTTCAAGTGGGACAAAACATAGAAGGAATAGCCTATGCTATTCTCGCGAAGAACAATATGTCGAATAGCGCCTCTAGAAAAGGCGCATTTTCAGCATGTCCTTGCCATTCTGTATTTCGTCTTTCCTGAGGTTTCTGTCTGCGCTTCAGCTGTTGGTTATTCTGCTCATTGCCACTGTTATTACCACAGCGCTTCCTTGGTGGTTTTATTTTCTTTCAGTGACCGATGGCCGTCACTGTGCCCACATTACCATAACTGTCGTAGCTGACGTGTGTGCTCCTTCACGAGTTGTGTATATAAGTGGGGGAGGTGCTGGTGTGATTTTTCCCCCTCTGGGGTTATCATGAAAACAGGTAAATACTTGATATCGGTTTTTGTTGTTTTTATCTCAGAGTTCTCCCGAAGTGATGTTTGTCTCAGAGTTCTCCCGAAGTGATGTTTGTCTCAGAGTTCTCCCGAAGTGTTGTTTGTCTCAGAGTTCTCCTGAAGTGTTGTTTGTCTCAGAGTTCTCCCGAAGTGATGTTTGTCTCAGAGTTCTCCTGAAGTGTTGTCCTGAAGTGATGTTTGTCTCAGAGTTCTCCTGAAGTGATGTTTGTCTCAGAGTTCTCCTGAAGTGATGTTTGTCTCAGAGTTCTCCTGAAGTGATGTTTGTCTCAGAGTTCTCCCGAAGTGATGTTTGTCTCAGAGTTCTCCTGAAGTGTTGTCCTGAAGTGATGTTTGTCTCAGAGTTCTCCTGAAGTGATGTTTGTCTCAGAGTTCTCCTGAAGTGTTGTCCTGAAGTGATGTTTGTCTCAGAGTTCTCCTGAAGTGATGTTTGTCTCAGAGTTCTCCTGAAGTGTTCTCCTGAAGTGATGTTCGTCTCAGAGTTCTCCTGAAGTGATGTTTGTCTCAGAGTTCTCCTGAAGTGATGTTTGTCTCAGAGTTCTCCCGAAGTGATGTTTGTCTCAGAGTTCTCCTGAAGTGATGTTTGTCTCAGAGTTCTCCCGAAGTGATGTTTGTCTCAGAGTTCTCCCGAAGTGATGTTTGTCTCAGAGTTCTCCTGAAGTGATGTTTGTCTCAGAGTTCTCCTGAAGTGTTGTCCTGAAGTGATGTTTGTCTCAGAGTT
>NC_134897.1:6763203-6768203 GCF_041734735.1 Babylonia areolata
GGATGCTGCAGGACGTGAGTTCTGTCATGTCTGTGCTGTGCTGTGCTGTGCTGTGCTGTGCGGTGCTGTGCTGTGCTGTCATACTGCGTGTGCTGTCTGTCTGTCTGTGCGTGCGTGCGTGTGTGTGCGTGCGCGCGCGTGCGTGCGTGTGTGTGTGTGTGTGTGTGTGTGCATTTTATCTTAGTTATGTATACCATTTATTTGTTGGATGTTCTTGATTTGTAAATATTGTTGTGCAATACCCTATTGTCTTAACGTGTGTATGAATAGAATAGAATAGAATAGATTTTATTGTCATGAAACCTTAAGTGCAATGGTAAATGAATGAATGAATGAAAAACACACAATTAATCAATCAGTTAATGCAGTAAATTGCAGCAGCATTCATAAACAAATTTTCCTAATCTTGTTTGTATATATTCATCATGTGTGTGCGTGTGTGGGTGGGTTGGGTGGAGGGTTGTTTCAGTCTATCGTCAGCTATTGGGATTCGTATTTGACTAGTTTTAATCTCTTTTTATATTGCGCATGATCATTTTATGTTGGTGTTTACAACGAATGTGTGTTTGCACAAGTTAATTTCCATGTGCATTAATAAAGTGTTATTGATTGATTGATTGATTGATTGATATTCCGTAATGTGTGTGTTGCTGTGGTACTGTAGGCCGCAGTGTGATGATCTGATGATCCATATGTTGTCAGTGTACAGGGAGTGTAGGTCAAAGAACTCATGGGCAAGAAGTAAGGCTGTTCTGGCATTTCTAACACTGTACTAAAGATTGAACAATCAAGCAGAAGGAAATGAGGGCACGACACAAGCCCCATGTCCGCTTACTTCGTTGTGTCCGCTGATTCACTTTCATCAGGACATTTTCATCAGGACACTCTGATGTAACCAGGTTTGTTGTTGTTGTCAGTTTCATCAGGACATTCTGATGTAACCAGGTTTGTTGTTTGTTGTCAGTTTCATCAGGACATTCGGATGTAACCAGGTTTGTTGTTGTTGTCAGTTTCATCAGGACATTCTGATGTAACCAGGTTTGTTGTTGTCAGTTTCATCAGGACATTCTGATGTAACCAGGTTTGTTGTTGTTGTTGTCAGTTTCATCAGGACATTCTGATGTAACCAGGTTTGTTGTTGTTGTCAGTTTCATCAGGACATTCTGATGTAACCAGGTTTGTTGTTGTTGTCAGTTTCATCAGGACATTCTGATGTAACCAGGTTTGTTGTTGTCAGTTTCATCAGGACATTCTGATGTAACCAGGTTTGTTGTTGTTGTCAGTTTCATCAGGACATTCTGATGTAACCAGGTTTGTTGTTGTCAGTTTCATCAGGACATTCTGATGTAACTAGGTTTGTTGTTGTTGTCAGTTTCATCAGGACATTCTGATGTAACCAGGTTTGTTGTTGTTGTCAGTTTCATCAGGACATTCTGATGTAACTAGGTTTGTTGTTGTTGTTGTCAGTTTCATCAGGACATTCTGATGTAACCAGGTTTTGTTGTTGTTGTCAGTTTCATCAGGACATTCTGATGTAACCAGGTTTGTTGATGTTGTCAGTTTCATCAGGACATTCTGATGTAACCAGGTTTGTTGTTGTTGTCAGTTTCATCAGGACATTCTGATGTAACCAGGTTTGTTGATGTTGTCAGTTTCATCAGGACATTCTGATGTAACCAGGTTTGTTGTTGTTGTCAGTTTCATCAGGACATTCTGATGTAACCAGGTTTGTTGTTTGTTGTCAGTTTCATCAGGACATTCGGATGTAACCAGGTTTGTTGTTTGTTGTCAGTTTCATCAGGACATTCTGATGTAACCAGGTTTGTTGTTTGTTGTCAGTTTCATCAGGACATTCGGATGTAACCAGGTTTGTTGTTGTTGTCAGTTTCATCAGGACACTCTGATGTAACCAGGTTTGTTGTTGTCAGTTTCATCAGGACACTCTGATGTAACCAGGTTTGTTGTTGTCAGTTTCATCAGGACATTTTCATCAGGACATTCTGATGTAACCAGGTTTGTTGTTGTTGTCAGTTTCATCAGGACATTCTGATGTAACCAGGTTTGTTGTTGTTGTCAGTTTCATCAGGACATTTTCATCAGGACACTCTGATGTAACCAGGTTTGTTGTTGTCAGTTTCATCAGGACATTCTGATGTAACCAGGTTTGTTGTTTGTTGTCAGTTTCATCAGGACATTCTGATGTAACCAGGTTTGTTGTTGTCAGTTTCATCAGAACATTCTGATGTAACCAGGTTTGTTGTTGCTGTTGTCAGTTTCATCAGGACATTCTGATGTAACCAGGTTTGTTGTTGTTGTCAGTTTCATCAGAACATTCTGATGTAACCAGGTTTGTTGTTGTCAGTTTCATCAGGACATTCTGATGTAACCAGGTTTGTTGCTGTTGTTGTCAGTTTCATCAGGACATTCTGATGTAACCAGGTTTGTTGTTGTTGTCACTTTCATCAGGACATTCTGATGTAACCAGGTTTGTTGTTGTCAGTTTCATCAGGACACTCTGATGTAACCAGGTTTGTTGTTGTCAGTTTCATCAGGACATTCTGATGTAATCAGTTTTGTTGTTGTTGTCAGTTTCATCAGGACACTCTGATGTAACCAGGTTTGTTGTTGTTGTCAGTTTCATCAGGACACTCTGATGTAACCAGGTTTGTTGTTGTCAGTTTCATCAGGACACTCTGATGTAACCAGGTTTGTTGCTGTTGTTGTCAGTTTCATCAGGACATTCTGATGTAACCAGGTTTGTTGTTGTTGTCAGTTTCATCAGGACATTCTGATGTAACCAGGTTTGTTGTTTGTTGTCAGTTTCATCAGGACATTCTGATGTAACCAGGTTTGTCGTTGTTGTCAGTTTCATCAGGACATTCTGATGTAACCAGGTTTGTTGTTTGTTGTCAGTTTCATCAGGACATTCTGATGTAACCAGGTTTGTTGTTTGTTGTCAGTTTCATCAGGACATTCGGATGTAACCAGGTTTGTTGTTGTTGTCAGTTTCATCAGGACATTCGGATGTAACCAGGTTTGTTGTTGTTGTCAGTTTGATCAGGACATTCTGATGTAACCAGGTTTGTTGTTGTTGTCAGTTTCATCAGGACATTCTGATGTAACCAGGTTTGTTGTTGTTGTCAGTTTCATCAGGACATTCTGATGTAACCAGGTTTGTTGTTGTTGTCAGTTTCATCAGGACATTCGGATGTAACCAGGTTTGTTGTTGTTGTCAGTTTCATCAGGACATTCTGATGTAACCAGGTTTGTTGCTGTTGTCAGTTTCATCAGGACACTCTGATGTAACCAGGTTTGTTGCTGTTGTCAGTTTCATCAGGACATTCGGATGTAACCAGGTTTGTTGTTGTTGGCAGTTTCATCAGGACATTCTGATGTAACCAGGTTTGTTGCTGTTGTCAGTTTCATCAGGACATTCTGATGTAACCAGGTTTGTTGTTTGTTGTCAGTTTCATCAGGACATTCTGATGTAACCAGGTTTGTTGTTGTTGTCAGTTTCTTGCCGCCAGTAACGGTTAAAACATCTGGCGTGCTTGCAGAGTCATGCAAGTGGAATTCCCACAGACTGTGACGTCAGTGTTGACAGGATTACGTCACCAAGTCCTACAGTTCTCTACCTCGTCACAGCTCGTGCACACTGGTCGTTGCGAAACGTAAGGTGGTCTGTGCCTCTATCCGTCTGTGTGTGTGTGTGTGTGTGTGTGTGTGTGTGTGTGTGTGTGAAGGAAATGATTGTTTTAAACTTGATTTAAATCTTACGTGAGCCGAGTAAGGCTTGAGTAACTTATTGGTATTTATAATATTTAACTGAATGGAGTATCTAACATCGTGTTTGGGTTTCCTTTTGACTTGTTTCAAGAACTGAGACATGAAATGGCCCTTTTGCAGTCGGCTGAGCTATAAGAACATGATTGGATTGGATTTGAACCACCACACCTTGTATCTAATACCCGCTGTACATTTGATCTGGTTGAATAAAGTGCCCATGTCTCTTGTTTCAAAGTTATCACAGGCTCTGCTCCTCAGTATCTGTCTGAACTTTTCCAGGCTCTTTCAGCTTCCAAACTTCACACGCTAACAACCATGGCCAACGAGCCTTTTCTTTCTCAGCAGCTAAGCTCTGAAATTCTGTATCATACTCTCCGACACAATCAGTCCCTGGAGTCTTTCAGATCAGGCCAGAAAGCATATCTCTTTACCCATTACTATAATTAAGGCCTATCCTTCCCTACCATTTAAGAATGTGCTATTTCCATCCAGACTAATCAGTTGATTATGGTGTGTGTGCATGAGGACTGAGAGATGGAGTGTGAGTGCGGTAGCCTCTCTCTGTGTGTGTATGCGTGTGTGTGCGTGCGTGTTATGTGTGCGCATGTGCGCCTACGTGTGTGTGTATGCATGCGTGCACCTATTTGTGTGTGTGTGTGTGTGTGTGTGTGTGTGTGTGTGTAATATGTTGTTACTTATCTTTTTGCGTCATTTCCCGTACCTACTTATTTGGTATTACTATTTGCTGTTACTGTAAAGTGCCTTGTGCGTTGGAAGGCGCTATATAAATCTCCCTTATTATTCTTATTACTGATTGATATGGGCACTTATACTTCGGTCAGAGACCAAGTTTTAAGTGCTTTCCGAAGACGGGGTCATTTGCACTGCAGGCTGTTTGCCTACCTGCCAAGAGCCAACTAAGGGCTGCTTTTAGGTGTTTGTCTTTTGTTTCCTCTGTCAGTCAGTCGGCTTTCAGCTACACACACACACACACACACACACACACACACACACACACACACACACACACACACACACACGTATATTCTAGTGAACAGGGCTTTTTACAGACCCCCTGCCTGACAGCATTGACAAAGAGGTGGGTGTGTGTGTGTGTGTGGTGCAGGGAGGGGGCTGACAGTGGAGGGGTGTGTGGTGCAGGGAGGGGGCTGACAGTGGGTGGGGGGGAGGTGCAGGGAGGGGGATGACAGTGG
>NC_134897.1:6780703-6808203 GCF_041734735.1 Babylonia areolata
TGTAGCGACGCGCTCTCCCTGAGAAGAGCAGCCCGAATTTCACACTAAGAAATCTGTTGTGACAAACAAACAAACAAAAAAACAAAAAAGAGCAATACAACTGCAGTACAGTACAAACCTGACTTCCTGGGACTGACACACGTGACTCAAGTCAGGAGGCACCGTCTGTCCTGTTTCCAGCCTGCAGGCCCTGACCGGCACTGTTGTTGCTGTGTGTGTGTGGCAGGGGGACAGGGGGGGGGGCAGGGCACCTGTCAAACCACCTGTGTGTGTGTGTGGCAGGGGGACAGGGGGGGCAGGGCACCTGTCAAACCACCTGTGTGTGTGTGTGGCAGGGGGACAGGGGGGGCAGGGCACCTGTCAAACCACCTGTGTGTGTGGCAGGGGGACGGGGGGGGGGGGGGGCAGGGCACCTGTCAAACCACCTGTGTGTGTGGCAGGGAGACAGGGGGGGGGGGGGCAGGGCACCTGTCAAACCACCTGTGTGTGTGGCAGGGGGACAGGGGGGGCAGGGCACCTGTCAAACCACCTGTGTGTGTGTGTGGTAGGGGGACAGGGGTGGGGGGGGGGGGCAGGGCACCTGTCAAACCACCTGTGTGTGTGTGTGGCAGGGGGACAGGGGGGGCAGGGCACCTGTCAAACCACCTGTGTGTGTGGCAGGGGGACAGGGGGCGGGGGGGGGGCAGGACACCTGTCAAACCACCTGTGTGTGTGTGTGGCAGGGGGACAGGGGGGGCAGGACACCTGTCAAACCACCTGTGTGTGTGTGTGGCAGGGGGACAGGGGGGGCAGGGCACCTGTCAAACCACCTGTGTGTGTGTGTGGCAGGGGGACAGGGGGGGCAGGGCACCTGTCAAACCACCTGTGTGTGTGTGTGGCAGGGGGACAGGGGGGGCAGGGCACCTGTCAAACCACCTGTGTGTGTGTGGCAGGGGGACAGGGGGGCAGGGCACCTGTCAAACCACCTGTGTGTGTGGCAGGGGGGCAGGGGGGGGGGGCAGGGCACCTGTCAAACCACCTGTGTGTGTGGCAGGGGGACAGGGGGGGCAGGGCACCTGTCAAACCACCTGCTCAGGCTCCGGAGCCAGCTGCCGTGGTGGTGTGTGTGGCTGTGAGGCTGGCTTCGCCTTCAACAGCAGTTCCAGTCAGTGTGGTAAGTGTGTTAGTAGAAGTTAAAAGTAAAGATAAAGAAAGGTTCAAGACTGAAATGGAGGTGCATGAGAATTTTGATAATCTGTATATTTGTATATAGCTATTTCAATTTCGTGCCATTCATATTATCTTTAAAAAAAAAAAAAAATTCATTCTTTTTATTTGTTTGCTTGTTTGTTTTTATTTTGGACATGTGCTGCTTGCCAAAACGAAAATCTCTGTACCAAAGTATAGACAATAAAGTTTGTGTATTGTGTATTGTATTGTATTGTATTGTATTGTATTGTATTGTCCAATAAGAAGATTTTTAAAAATAAAAAATCCTGTTTACCATGGATTTTTTCTTCCCATGATATGAATCATTTACGTTGAGTGCTTTCCTCACCATCACACCATGTTTGTACGTCACTGTTCTCACCACACACAGTCAGCTTTCGTGGTGCCAATATTGACGCGCAGACAGATCACGGCGCTTTGTTTTCTTCTTTCTTTGTACTGTGAAGGAGGGAAGAAAAAAGAATGGAAGGGGAAGGAAGGAAGGAAAGAGGGAGGGAGGAACGAAAGGATGAACGGAAGGGGTGGATGGAGGGAAGGCGGAGGAAGATGAAATAAAATGAATAAAGAATGACTCAGAGACAAAGTGAAAGAAAAAAACACGAACGGGCAGTCAAAGACAGAAAAGAAGAGAAAGAAGGAATAAGAGACTATCGTTCCTTGGAACAGGTCATCCACCTGCAAGAACGGACATTATAACGTGATTACTGCTTCCCCCAGCACTGTGACGTGTTAGTGTGACGTGGTTACTGCTTCCCTCAGCACTGTGACGTGTTAGTGTGACGTGGTTACTGCTTCCCTCAGCACTGTGACGTGTTAATGTGACGTGGTTATTGCTTCCCCCAGCACTGTGACGTGTTAATGTGACGTGGTTACTGCTTCCCTCAGCACTGTGACGTATTAATGTGACCTGTTACTGCTTCTCTTAGCACTGTGACGTGTTAATGTGACGTGGTTACTGCTTCCCTCAGCACTGTGACGTGTTAATGTGACGTGGTTACTGCTTCTCTCAGCACTGTGACGTGTTAGTGTGACGTGGTTACTGCTTCCCTCAGCACTGTGACGTGTTAATGTGATGTGGTTACTGCTTCTCTCAGGACTGTGACGTGTTAGTGTGACGTGGTTACTGCTTCCCTCAGCACTGTGACGTGTTAGTGTGACGTGGTTACTGCTTCCCTCAGCACTGTGACGTGTTAGTGTGACGTGGTTACTGCTTCCCTCAGCACTGTGACGTATTAATGTGACCTGTTACTGCTTCCCTCAGCACTGTGACGTGTTAATGTGACGTGGTTACTGCTTCCCTCAGCACTGTGACGTGTTAGTGTGACGTGGTTACTGCTTCCCTCAGCACTGTGACGTGTTAATGTGACGTGGTTACTGCTTCCCTCAGCACTGTGACGTGTTAATGTGACGTGGTTAGGGAAGCACTGTGACGTGTTAATGTGACGTGGTTACTGCTTCCCTCAGCACTGTGACGTGTTAGTGTGACGTGGTTACTGCTTCCCTCAGCACTGTGACGTGTTAGTGTGACGTGGTTACTGCTTCCGTCAGCACTGTGACGTGGTTACTGCTTCCGTCAGCACTGTGACGTGTTAGTGTGACGTGGTTACTGCTTCCCTCAGCACTGTGACGTGTTAATGTGACGTGGTTACTGCTTCCCTCAGCACTGTGACGTGTTAATGTGACGTGGTTACTGCTTCCCTCAGCACTGTGACGTGTTAATGTGACGTGGTTACTGTTTCCCTCAGCACTGTGACGTTGCACTGCTTCCATTGTGACGTGGTGTGTGTGTGTGTGTGTGTGTGTGTGTGTGTGTGTGCGTATGTGCGTGTGTGTGCGTGTGTGCGTGTGTGCGCACCTCAGAGCGAAGCAGCACCGGGTTTGAGAGACACCCGGAGGACGGCTGGTTCAACAACCTGGTTCACCCTGACTGGGGGGCCATTGGTGAGGCACTGCTGCTCTGTCATCTCCATCAGTCTTCGGGCTGTTGTCCCCTTTTATGATTGTTGTTGTGGTGGTGGTGGTGGTGGTGGTGGTGGTGGTGGAGGTGGTTGTTGTTGTGGTGGTGGTTGGTTATGGTGGTGGTAGCAATTGGTGTCTTTGTGGTGGTGGTTGTTAGGGTTGTGTTTGTTGTTGTGGTGGTTATGGAGGTCGTTTTGGTTGTTGTGGTGGTGGTTGCAGGGTTGCTTTGGTGTTGTGGCGGTGGTCATGAAGTTGTTGGAAGTTGTTGTGGTGATTATGGTTGTGGTTGTGACCGTGAAGGTGTCCGCAGCTGTTGTTGCTGTTGTGGTGGTGGTGGTGGTGGTTGTGGTGGTTGTGATGGTTACAGTGGTTGCGCTTGTCGTTGGGTTTGTTGTGGTGTTTGTTGCGCTTGTGTTTGTTGCTGTGGTGGTGGTTGGGGGGGGGGACGTGATTTCGTTTTGTTGTTGTTGCTGTATATACTATCGTTTGTTGCTGTTGTTGTTGCTTTAAAGATATGTTGTTGTTGTTGCTATTTGCTGTGTTGTGCTGCTTTTATTGATTGTTTCTGTCATATGTTTTTTTCTTGTTGCTGCTGTTGTGGTTGTCATTTCTTGTTGTTAAGGTTGTGTTGCTATTTGTTGTTGGATTTATGAGAGATATTTTGCTACTCTTCTTGTTGTTGTTGTCGTCATTATTGTTGTTGCTATGTGTTCGGTAGTTGTTGCTGTTGCTGCTGCTGTTGCTGCTTTTGTTGTTGTTGTAGGGTTGGGGTTTTTTTAGGGGGGGGGGGCGGTTAAAAAAAAAGGGTGGAGTGTCAGTTACATGCAGACAACGGAGTACCCCTTATCTTTTATCATTTCTTTTCTTTTATTCTTTTCCTTTTCTTTCTTTTTTTTTCTCCTTTTTTCTTTTCATTTTTGGGTGCTTTACACTGCCTTTCTTCATTAGCCAAAACCAAAAAAACCAACAACAACCCTCTTGTTGTTGTTGCTGTTGCTGCTCTTGTTGTTGTTGTTGCTGTTGCTGCTCTTGTTGTTGTTGTTGTTGCTGCTCTTGTTGTTGTTGTTGTTGCTGCTGCTCTTGTTGTTGTTGTTGCTGTTGTTGTTGCTGGTGCTTCTCTTCTTATTTTTGTTGTTGTTGCTGCTCTTGTTCTTGTTGTTGTTGCTGGTGCTGCTCTTGTTGTTGTTGTTGCTGTTGTTGCTGGTGCTTCTCTTCTTGTTGTTGTTGTTGCTGTTGTTGCTGGTGTTGCTCTTGTTGTTGTTGTCGTTGCTGCTGCTCTTGTTGTTGTTGTTGTTGTGGCTGCTCTTGTTGTTGTTGTTGTTGTTGTTGCTGCTCTTGTTGTTGTTGTTGTTGCTGCTCTTGTTGTTGTTGTTGTTGTTGTTGCTGCTCTTGTTGTTGTTGTTGTTGCTATTGCTGCTCTTGTTGTTGTTGTCGTTGCTGCTGCTCTTGTTGTTGTTGTTGCTGTTGTTGCTGGTGTTGCTCTTGTTGTTGTTGTCGTTGCTGCTGCTCTTGTTGTTGTTGTTGTCGTTGTGGCTGCTCTTGTTGTTGTTGTTGTTGTTGTTGCTGCTCTTGTTGTTGTTGTTGTTGCCGCTCTTGTTGTTGTTGCTGCTGCTGCTCTTGTTGTTGTTGCTGTTGCTGCTCTTGTTGTTGTTGTTGTTGCTGCTCTTGTTGTTGTTGTTGCTGTTGCTGCTCTTGTTGTTGTTGTTGTTGTTGCTGCTCTTGTTGTTGTTGTTGCTGTTGCTGCTCTTGTTGTTGTTGCTGTTGCTGCTGCTCTTGTTGTTGTTGTTGTTGCTGCTGCTGCTGCTTTTGTTGTTGTTGTTGCTGCTGCTGCTCTTGTTGTTGTTGCTGCTGCTGCTGCTTTTGTTGTTGTTGCTGTTGCTGCTGCTCTTGTTGTTGCTGCTCTTGTTGTTGTTGTTGTTGCTGCTGTTGCTGCTCTTGTTGTTGTTGTTGTTGCTGCTGTTGCTGCTTTTGTTGTTGTTGCTGCTGCTGCTGCTTTTGTTGTTGTTGCTGCTGTTGCTGCTTTTGTTGTTGTTGCTGTTGCTGCTGCTCTTGTTGCTGCTGCTCTTGTTGTTGTTGCTGCTGCTCTTGTTGCTGTTGCTGCTGCTCTTGTTGTTGCTGCTCTTGTTGTTGCTGCTCTTGTTGTTGTTGTTGCTGCTGCTCTTGTTGTTCTTGCTGCTGCTGCTCTTGTTGTTGTTGCTGCTGCTCTTGTTGTTGTTGCTGCTGCTGCTCTTGTTGTTGTTGCTGCTGCTGCTCTTGTTGTTGTTGTTGTTGCTGCTGCTGCTCTTGTTGTTGTTGCTGTTGCTGCTCTTGTTGTTGTTGCTGTTGCTATTGCTGCTCTTGTTGTTGTTGTTGTTGCTGTTGCTGCTCTTGTTGTTGTTGTTGTTGCTGTTGCTGCTCTTGTTGTTGTTGCTGTTGCTGCTCTTGTTGTTGTTGTTGCTGCTGCTCTTGTCGCTGTTGTTGCTGTTGCTGCTCTTGTTGTTGTTGTTGCTGCTGTTGCTCTTGTTGTTGTTGTTGCTGCTCTTGTTGTTGTTGCTGTTGCTCTTGTTGTTGTTGTTGCTGCTGCTGCTCTTGTCGTTGTTGTTGTTGCTGTTGCTCTTGTTGTTGTTGTTGTTGCTGTTGCTCTTGTCGCTGTTGTTGCTGCTGCTGCTCTTGTTGTTGTTGTTGTTGCTGTTGCTCTTGTCGCTGTTGTTGTTGCTGTTGCTCTTGTCGTTGTTGTTGTTGCTGTTGCTCTTGTCGTTGTTGTTGCTGCTGTTGCTCTTGTCGTTGTTGTTGCTGCTGTTGCTCTTGTCGTTGTTGTTGCTGCTGCTGCTCTTGTTGTTGTTGTTGCTACTACTGCTCTTGTTGTTGTTGTTGCTGGTGCTGCTCTTGTTGTTGTTGTTGTTGTCGTTGCTGCTGCTCTTGTTGTTGTTGCTGTTGCTGCTCTTGTTGTTGTTGTTGTCGTTGCTGCTGCACTTGTTGTTGTTACTGGTGCTGCTGCCGCGTGTGCTGCTACTACTGCTCTTGTTGTTGTTGTTGTTGCTTCTGGTTGTTGTTGCTGCTGCTCTTGTTGTTGTTGTTGTTGCTTCTGGTTGTTGTTGCTGCTGCTCTTGTTGTTGTTGTTGTTGCTGCTGGTTGTTGTTGCTGCTGCTCTTGTTGTTGTTGTTGCTGGTGCTGCTCTTGTTGTCGTTGTTGTTGTTGTTGTTGTTGCTGGTGCTGCTCTTGTTGTCTTTGTCGTTGTTGTTGTTGTTGCTGGTGCTGCTCTTGTTGTCGTTGTCGTTGTTGTTGTTGTTGTTGCTGGTGCTGCTCTTGTTGTCGTTGTCGTTGTTGTCGTTGTCGTTGTTGTTGTTGTTGTTGTTGTTGCTGCTGTTGCTGCTTTTGTTGTTGTTGTTACTGTTGCTGCTCTTGTTGTTGAAGTTGTTCATTTGCTCTGATGTCAGCTGAACAGTTGATTGAAGTTTCAAAGCAATAAACAGATGACTGCATTCCGTGCCCTCTCCCTCTCTTTCCAGATAGCGAACTCTTACGGCGGAGCCCGCCAGCCTACAGTGACGGTGTGTTCGAACCCTCGGGCCCCAACCGCCCCAACCCCTTCCGGATCAGCGACACGGCTCATGCTGGGGACTCGGGGCAGGGCTCCGTGCAGAACCGTACAGCAATGCTGGTCTTCTTCGGTCAGTGGGGGGCACGGGGAAGAAGGGGGGGGGGTTGAGAGGAAGGGGGGTGGGGGGGTATTGTAACTGCTACCGAAAGAAAGGCGGTCTTTTGCTAAGGAACTCATGGCAACAGGCGTTGGACAGAAGTCCCTAACTGACGAACTGTCCTTATGTCAGGGTGAAAAAGTCCCGAAATGATTGTGACTGCCACCGAAAGAGAGGCGATCTTTTGACTGCCACTCATGGCAACAGGGGTTGGGCACAAGTCCCTAACTGGTGCCCTGTCCTTGTGTCGGGGTAAAACAGACCGGACATGGCTCTTTGCAGACGACTGGGCGATGAGCAACAGTGTCAAAATTCAAAGTAAATAAAAAATTTAAAAAAAGAATGTTTGAAGGAACTCTCATCATACCTCACTGACTCAATTTCGGACTTTTGGTCTGCCTTCACCAGTTAGTGGTCAGTCACAAGTGTTGTTCAGGCCGTCAGTATGTGTGCACTTTTAGGCGAGAAGGAAATAATGATAATGAAATACAGGCTTATATAGCGCAGTACCCCCATCTCAGACGGGGCTCGCCGCGCTTTACACTAAAATATACAGATTTAAGACTGAATAAAGTAAAATATGTACAAAGCCAATACAGTCCCACATGACACTGGCTAAAATATACATATGTAAGACTAAGTGACATAAAATATGTAAATCAGCACAGGCACCATCACAGTCTCAAATCACACAGGCGCAAATCACAGCAAAACAAAGCAATTCACATTCATCATTGTCAAAAATAAAAAAATATATTTTAAAAATGAAATAAAATAGAATAAAATAAACACCAAGGAACCAGGCATAACGAAAAACACACTAAAATCATAACAGATGCATACAAATCAACACAAAGAGCAGATCCAGCAATAAAACCACAGCGAGCATATGCACATGGAATAAAAGTTTCAGTGAGAAAAGTACAGTTTGAAAAGATATGTTTTGAGTGCTCTGTTGAATGCGTGTGTTTGGGTGTCACGGAGGTATAAAGGGATAGGTATAAAGACTGTAGCTTTTGTCGATATTCTATTTCAGTGTAGCGTCTGATGTTTTTCTGAACTTGATCAGTGCCTTTGACTAAAGTGTCAGCGATGTTTGCACTCTGCTCAAAACAAAACAAGTCATGCTGTTTACAACCTGGCCGACCGCAAAGGAACCATTTCATGGCTGACAACCGTCAGTTTTTCAGTTCTTCAGTAAAAACCAGCCACAGAGGAACTCAGTTCAGGTTAAAAGGTCACTTTAAACGACTCACATCTCCTTCAATCCACGCAGAAATGAAATTAAGGATATTTATCTTCGTCAGAAACTGAAGCGCTCTAAGTTGAATCGTTCAAATGATTTGGCCTTTCTGCCGTGAACTGAGACTTCATGGGATTTAAATCCTACAAGGACAGGACACATTTCTGAGGACTGGCCGTCTCGCGGAACTAAATGACACGGTTCATGCTTGCTTAGGCATTGTTTGCCAAGGCTGACAGGGCGTCCATAGTTCTCGGTCATGGCTCACCACTCCACAAAGCTGGGACAGTGAACCCTTGACCTCCTGCTGCAGTGTATTCAGTCGCCTGGCATATGTTGTCGCCGGTGACAAAATATACCGTGTGTTACTGGAAGGTGAGGGGGGGGGGGGGCGGTCATCTTCTATGAGCCAACGACGATATGTGCTGCAACAGTATTCTTTCTTTGATTTAACGTCTTTTCACTTTGAGTGATATTAGACGTAACAGTGTGTGTGTGTGTGTGTGTGTGTGTGTGTGTGTGTGTGTGTGTGTGTGCGTGCGTGAATATATGCCGTGACGATCGACACATATTGTCGCCGGCGACGATATATGCCCGGCGGTAATAATATGTGGCTTTCACTGGCCCGTGAAACAGGAAGGGGACTGTGGCGAAGAGAAAAGAGGGGGGAGAGAAGGGAGGGAAACGGGTAGAAGAACAAACGTTTTTTGTTGTTGTTTTTGTTGTTGTTGTTGTTGTTTTTGTTTTGTTTTTGTTGTTGTTTTTTTGGAGGGGGTTGTTTTGTTTTGTTTTTGGTTTATTTTTTTCCTTTCAGAGAGGTGTGCACATATCCACACACACACACACACACACACACACACACACACACACACACACACACACACACGTGCAAATGCGCACACGCATACGCAAGCACACATGCATGTACCCATGTACACACACACACACACACACACACACACACACACACACATAGATACGCACGCACGCACGCACACACACACACACACACACACACACACACACACATACACATAGACACGCACGCACGCACGCACACACACACACACATAACAAACAAACACACACACACACACATACACACGCACGCTTGACCTATCTTTCCCCCCCCCCTCCTCCCCCTGCCCCTCCAGGCCAGCAGCTCGTTGAGGAGATCATGGACGTTCAGAGACCCGGGTGCCCGCGGGAGTTCTTCAACATCCCCGTGCCCCCGGGCCACCCTTACAACCCGGGCGACAGGGACGACCTGCACATGCCCTTCCTCAGGTCCCGCTACAACCAGCGAGGCGGCCACTCCCCCAACAACCCCAGACAGCAGGTATGCTTACACTCCGCCATGATTACATTTCCCCGTGGTTACACTCCCCACGGTTACAGTTTCCCGTTGTTACGCTCACACGTTGTTACAGTTTCCCGTTGTTACACTCACACGTTGTTACAGTTTCCCGTTGTTACACTCACACGTTGTTACAGTTTCCCGTTGTTACACTCACACATTGTTACAGTTTCCCGTGGTTACACTCCCCTATGGTTACACTTCCTTGTGCTTACACTCCACTATGGTTACACTTCCCTATGGTTACATTTCCCTATGGTTACACTTCCCCATGGTTACACTTCCCTGTGGTTACACTCCCCTATGGTTACACTTCCCCATGGTTACACTCCCCCATGGTTACACTCCCCCATGGTTACACTCCCCCATGGTTACACTCCCCTATGGTTACACTCCCCCATGGTTACACTCCCCCATGCTTACACTCCCCCATGGTTACACTCCCCCATGCTGACACTCCCCTATGGTTACACTCCCCCATGGTTACACTTCCCCATGCTGACACTCCCCCGTGGTTACACTTCCCTATGGTTACACTCCCCCATGGTTACACTCCCCCATGCTGACACTCCCCCGTGGTTACACTCCCCCATGGTTACACTCCCCCGTGGTTACACTTCCCTATGGTTACACTCCCCCATGGTTACACTTCCCCATGCTTACACTCCCCCGTGGTTACACTCCCCCATGCTGACACTCCCCCGTGGTTACACTCCCCCATGCTGACACTCCCCCATGCTGACACTCCCCCGTGGTTACACTTCCCTATGGTTACACTTCCCCATGCTGACACTCCCCCATGGTTACACTTCCCCGCGGTTACACTTCCCCATGGTTACACTCCCCCGTGGTTACACTTCCCCATGGTTACACTCCCCCGTGGTTACACTTCCCCATGGTTACACTTCCCCGTGGTTACACTTCCCCATGCTTACACTTCCCTATGGTTACACTCCCCCGTGGTTACACTTCCCCATGCTTACACTTCCCCATGGTTACACTCCCCTATGGTTACACTCCCCCATGGTTACACTCCCCCATGGTTACACTTCCCCATGGTTACACTTCCCCGTGGTTACACTTACCTATAGTTACACTCTCCCATGGTTACACACTTCCCCATGCTTACACTTCCTCATGGTTGCCCTTTCTCATTGTTACATTTACATATGGTTACATACTTCTTCTTCTTCTTGTTCTTCTTCCATTAATGCTCAGCGGTCATAACTTTGACCATTACTAGCAGTTTATGCGTGCTGGGTATTTTCATGTCTCCATAACCCACCGAACGCTGACATGGGTTACAGGATCTTTAACGCGCGTATTTGATCTTCTGCGTGCGTATTAGACACCAAGGGGGTTCAGGCACTTGCAGGTTTGTACATTTGTTGACCCTGGAGATCAGAAAAATCTCCACCCTTTACCCACCCACCCCCCACCCCCCCACCCCGTACGACAGGTATGGTTACACTTCCCTGAACTGATTCCCCCCCTCCCCCACGTACCTCCTCCTCCCCCTACCCCCTATCCCCACCCGCCTTTTTATGTTCTTTTCATCAGTGTACTTTGCAACCACCACACTTATGCCTCCTTTATGTAGTATTGTGTAGTGCAAACCTTGTTCAGAACGGAGACTGGATGTTGAACAGAAAAAAAACAACAGCACGCCAGTGCTTACCTATCATCCTCGAAATGAAAGGCATTTGTCTTCTCTTATCTCTTTTTCTTCTTTCTCGCCCTCTTGCTGCCGCCCCACACCGCCCCCCCCCCCCCCCTCCACACACACACACACACCCTCTCCGCTCTCTCTCTCTCTCTCCTAGCTCTCACGTGACGTGACGCGAAGCGACAGGGTGACATTTGAGAGAGCTGTGTAAAAATCGCCAATTTTGCTTCAAACTAGTTGCCAGTTACTGGGCTTCCAGCGACTGTGGAGAAAACCGTGTCTGCCCTGCTAACCGACAATGCATTGACGAGTTGGAAAGTGGTTTGGTGAGGACGACAGCACAGTGGCCGTCGTCTAGCGACTGAAGCCGGTGGACTCGGAAATGTCAACAACAATGGCGGAGCCCGTCTTGAACCGGGACACCGCAAGTACAAAATATTTTAGGAAGAAACCACCCACTCAGATCAGCAGGCGAGATGAGGAAAGAGCCAGACAGCAGAAAGAAAGGCAGGCAAGTGTTACAGCTGGTGCTGAGTGTGTTGTGAAGGGACAGTCTTTTTTTCTGACAATCGATCCTAACAAACTGACACAACGAACAGAGACACACAACACATTCCGACGGTGTGCATGGATCAGAACGAAGAGCCAGCAACAGGTGTGCCAGACAACTTGGATCTTCCTTCATCATCAGACTGCGACACCTCTCAGTTCCTTCAACAACCTGACAATCAATCAATCAGTCAATCAAAACATTTTATTGATCTACATGGGATTTAACTTGTGCTATCACAGGCTCGTTGTAAACACCAACATAAAATGATCATGCGCAACATAAAAAGAGATTAAAACTAGTCCAATAAGAATTCCCAATAGAGCTGACGATATACTAACCCCCCTCAAGCACACACACATACACATTGATGTAGGCACGTATGCACGCAAATATGTCACGCCAATATTATCAGTACATTAACATTAAGATACATGAAATCCAAGTAAAATAAGAAAATATCTTAAAAATAAATAAATTAAAAAAAATAAAAAATCACTTCCCATCACACACACAGAGAAACGCTTGTCCGTGCTAACCCGCACAGTCCCACATGCACGCATGTTCAGGTGTTGCCGTGGCGAGGGGGGAGGGGGAGGGGGTCACAGTCCTATGAGTGAGTGTATTAGATGTTTTGATTGTGTGCGCGAATGGCTGTAGGAATTAATGTAGCGGGATGTTTTTGCGCGTGGAGCTCTGAACCTGCCACTTATGTCAGACCATCTGCTCTTAATGTCATCATGCAGTGGGTGTCTTACGTCTGTCAAAATTGTTATTAGTCTGTCAGTCAGTTTTCTATTGTGCATGTCGCTAAAGGTGTCTTGTCTTAAACCCACCACCCCACCCGCTTTCCTAATGACTTTTTCCAACCTGTCTTTGTCATGTTTGGTCAAGTTTCCTCCCAAGCTCCATATGTTAAAACACTGCAGACAACAGATGTGTTAAAACATTTGGAGCATCTGCTTGCACACATTAAAAGACTTCATTTTTCTAAGACAGTACATGCGACTGTTGCTCTTTTTAATGAGAGCAGTTGAGTTTTCATTCCAAAACAGCTTATTGTCGATTATCACACCAAGATATTTGTATGAGTCTACTTCTTCGACTACTTCGTTTATTGTGATGATTTTACTTAAACTTGATTTCTTTTTTTTCTGAAGTCGATTACAAGCTCTTTCGTTTTGCCAACATTCAGTTCAAGGTAATTTTCTTCACACCAATTCACAAACCTGTCAATTTCTCTTCGGTAGTCAGTGTCATCGTCATCAGTAATAAGTCCTGTCAGTGCGGAGTCATCTGCAAACTTAACGAGTGGACACGAATTGGTCAGACTTCTGCATTCAGCTGTATACAAGGTAAAAAGAAATGGAGACAGCACTGTGCCTTGTGGTGCACCAGCGTTTGTGAAAGAAACAGTATACAAACAATCATTTAATTTATTTTACAAACTGAGGCCTTTTAGTAAGAAAGTCTAAAACCCATAAAATCGTCGGAAAAGCGAGCCCGTGAAAAGCGAGTCCCGTGAGAGAGACAATGACAGTGAGTCAGCACTTGTAAGCACGGTGGCCGGGTTCGATGTTGGCGTTGTGAAAAATTTCGTTACTACTTTAACTGACAGGTATACAAAGACGTTTGAGAGACAAACACAGAAATATATAGTATTTCGAAAGATCGTTTTATATAGGTCTAATAGTGCAGATGTCTTATTGTGTGAATGGGATGATATTTTTCTAGAACACTCGAGCACCCCAAACAGTGATGTAGATTGTACATACTGGTTTGTAAAACAGGACGAAAAGAACATGTTAGAAGCAGAATGTGTCAAACTGTCCAAACTGGGGAAAGGAAAACGCATCCACAACACACAACACACTGACACCCAAGCACGTGCAGAACGAGACCTGCAAACTCCTCGTGGCCTGATCCAGTTCTACTTGGGTTGATGTGTTCGCTGCTGTGCCGCCTTGTACATTTAAAACAAAACATGGCCATGGTCTCCATGTCTGTGACATCGCTGTGTTATATGATTGTACATTTAAAACAAAACATTGCCATGGTCTCCATGTCTGTGACATCGCTGTGTCATATGATTGTACATTTAAAACAAAACATTGCCAAGGTCTCCATGTCTGTGACATCGCTTCGCGCTTACTCATGTTTGTCGTGTCTCATGGCTGAATGGACTGAACAACTTCATAGCAATAAAATTCGTTCGTTCTCTCTCTCCTATTCTCACTTCCCCCTTCTTTCTATTCCCCTCCCTATCCCAATCAACCTCACTCAACCCTACATGTCGTCGTTGTCGTTATCGCCGCCGCCGCCGACGGGCCCCCAGCTGAACGAGATCACGCCCTACATTGACGGAAACCTGATGTACGGGGCGGGGAAGGCCGTGGCTGACGCCGTGCGATCCTTCTCCGGGGGCCGTCTGGCGGCCAGGGACGAGACGGCGCCCATAAGGGACAGCCTGCCCGTGAGCAACGACATCCGCCTGCCCATGGCCAACCCGCCCTCCCCCCGCGACCACACCCTCCGCCCCGTCAGCCGCTTCTACCGTGAGTCCTGGGAAGGGTGTGGGGGCGGGGGGGGGGAGGGGGGTATGATGTATGACAGTCAGCCGGTTCTACCGTGAGTCCTGGGAAGGGTGTGTGGGATGGAGGGAGGAGGAGGGGGCGGGGGGGTATGATGTATAATAGTCAGCCGCTTCTACCGTGAGTCCTGGAAAGGGTGTGTGTGGCGGGTGGGGGAGGAGGAGATGGGGGGGGGGGGGTATGATAAATAACAGTCAGCCGGTTCTACCATGAGTCCTGGGAAGGGTGTGGGGGCGGGGGGCGAGCGAGGGGGCGGGGGAGGAAGGGGGGGTATGATGGTATGACAGTCAGCCGGTTCTACCGTGAGTCCTGGGAAGGGTGTGTGTGGGGGGATGGAGGGGGAGGGGACGGGGGGGGGGTATGATGTATGACAGTCAGCCGGTTCTACCGTGAGTCCTGGGAAGGGTGTGGGGGCGGGGGGCGAGCGAGGGGGGGGGGGAGGAACGGGGGGTGTGATGGTATAACAGTCAGCCGGTTCTATCGTGAGTCCTGGGAAGGGTGTGTGTGTTGGGGAGGGAGGGGGGAGGGGTGTATGATGGTATGACAGTCAGCCGGTTCTATCATGTCCTGGGAAGGGGGGGTGGGGGTGGGGGGAGAGGGGTGTACGACAGTGGTGTCCGACCCTCCTCCTCCTTGAGAACGGTGTGTGTGTGGAACTGTCCGGGCAGGCTTGGGGAACCCCCGTGGCCTGGAGAACCCTTTCCTGTTGTCGTTCGGGGTTCTGTGGTTCCGCTACCACAACTACTGGGCTGCCCGCCTGCAGGCAGAGCACAGCGACTGGGGAGACGAGAGGCTCTTCGACGAGGCCCGGAAACGAGTCATTGCCCAGTATCAGGTCAGTGGGGGGGGGGGGGGGGGGGGGGGGGGGGGGGGGGGGGGGGTGGATGGAGGGGTGAGGTTTGGGCGATGGTGGTGGGGGAGGTGTTGATTTGTGTGTGGGGAGGGGTGTGCGGGGTGTGGGCGTGGGTGGGTGTGTGGCGGGGGGTAGGGGGGTGCGGGGTGTGGACGTGGTTGTGTGTGGGGGCAGGGGTGTGCGGGGTGTGGGCGTGGGTGTGTGTGTGCGTGGGGGGGTATGGGTGTGTGTGTGTGGGGGGGTGGGGTGTGCGGAGTGTGGAGGTGGGAGGGTGGGGGGGAAGGGGTTGGGCGGGGTGTGGGCGTGGGTGTGTAGGGGGGGAAGGATATGTGTATGGGGGGAGGATGGTATATGTTGCGCACGCGCCGAAAAGGGAGTAGAGAGATAAGGACTTGTAGTTATAATTCCTGATGTCTCTACCTGTATGTGCTACATCTGTGTGATAGAACAGAATAGAATATCTTCTTTTCTTAAAACCTTAACGTGTGTGTGTGTGTGTCTTTGTATGTGTGTATGTCTGTGTGTGTGTGTGTGTATGTCTGTGTGTGTGTGTTTCTGTCTGTGTGTGTGTGTGTGTGTGTGTGTGTGTGTGTGTGTGTGTGTGTGTGTGTGTGTCTGTGTGTGTGTGTGTGCGTGTGTGTGTGTGTGTCTGTGTGTGTGTCTGTGTGTGTGTGTCTGTGTGTGTGTGTGTGTGTGTGTGTGTATGTGTGTGTCTGTGTGTGTGTGTGTGTGTGTGTGTGTGTCTGTGTGTGTGTGTCTGTGTGTGTGTGTGTGTCTTTGTGTGTGTCTATGTCTGTCTGTCTGTCTGTGTGTCTCTGTGTGTGTGTGTCTATGTCTCTGTGTGTGTGTGTCTGTATCTGTGTGTGTGTGTGTGTGCGCGCGTGCTGCAGAAACTGGTGTTCAAGGACTGGCTGCCCGAATGGCTGGGGCGTGAGTTCTTCGACCCGCACACTGACTACAGCTACTATGACGGCACCAAGAACCCATACAATGGTGAGCACTGCAGTGCCGGCCCCGGTGGTCACGCGCCCGACAAGGAAGCCAGTGACCACGGGCTCCAGCCCCAAATACACGGTCCGGGATTTTTACCACCACCACCCCCACCCCCAACCCCCTCCACTAAACCATCGTGGTCTGGATGCTAGTCTTTCGGATGAGACGCTGAAACGAGGTCCCGTATGAAGCATGAAGTTGTCCCTCACGATGTCTGTAGAAAGTTTAAAACAATATTGATGGTAAAATGGATACACATGCAGACAGAGAAAAAAAGAACGAAAACGTGGGTGGTTTTACGCTGTGGCGACGCGCTCTCCCCGAGGAGAGCAGCCCAAATGTCACACGGAGAAATATGCTGTGACCAAAATGAAAGAACACAACGCAATACAGACAGACACAGACCCGGGAGTTTTGATTGTTGTGTGTCATGGGATTATAGAAACCCCTACCCCCCCTGTGCATTTTTGACTCACTTGTGTAAACAAAGTGAGTCTATGTTTTCACCCGGTGTTCGGTTGTCTCTCTGTGTGTGTGTGTGTGTGTGTGTGTGTGTCTGTGTGTCCGTGGTAAACTTTAACATTGACATTTTCTCTGCAAATACTTTGTCAGTTGACACCAAATTTGGCATAAAAATAGGAAAAATTCAGTTCTTTCTAGTCATCTTGTTTAAAACAATATTGCACCTCTGGGATGGGCACAAAAAAATAATAAAAGAAGGCTAATTATATGCAAACTGCATTTACTGTTATATTTATATTTTTTGTATTCTCTAAACTTGGCACTTTGACCTCTTATTCTGATACAACAACAAGAGGAGTCATTATTATCATTTTTTTTTGTTCAAACAGGAACTTCTTTTGCTAAGCATGGAAGTTTTATTTATTTTGCAAACGTTTTGGTGCAGACAGTAAAAAAAGGGAAATTACTCTGTAATTAATGCTAGGGGACTTAATTCGAATCTGGTTAGGACTTTTTTTTCTTTCTTTTTTTAATATATTTTTTTAAATTTTAATGCGAAGCTTTATAATAACAAATACAGAACACATTTTAACGATTAGATTTTTTTTTAAAGTGTATTACAAGTGAGTCTTGAAGGCCTTGCCTCTCTTGTTTTCTTTCAATTCAAATCTTACAGAGACTTTTTTTTTTTTTTTTTTAACACACAACCGACACAGCTGGAGAATGTGGTGAACAGTTGTTCAAGTGTGGCGTCTCTATGACTCTTTACAGAGCTGAGGAATAAGGAGGAGGATTGTTTTTACTCTGACAGTATATATATGTATGTATGCATGTCAGTTTGTTTGTGGGTGGGTATGTGGGTGAGTGGGTAGGTAGATGTGTCTGTATATGTGCATGGATATAATTCTCCATTATATATAGTTCTCCATCAGCCAGCCCCAGGGAAACCCCACGTTGAGCCGAGCATCACAGTCAACGGTCAGAGACTCAGTGCGGTGGAGCGGTTCACATACCTTGGCAGCACACTGTCACGAAATGCGACCATCGACGATGAAGTGAACGTCAGGATTGCAAGAGCAAGCGCAACTTTTGGTAGACTCAGTGCAAATGTCTGGAACAGAAGAGGCATTAGTCTTGAGACCAAGCTAAAGGTCTACAGAGCAGTAGTTCTCCCCACACTACTGTACGCCTGCGAAACTTGGACAGTGTACCAACGACATGCCAAGAAGCTGAACCACTTCCACACAACATGCCTCAGGAAGCTACTGAACATCAAGTGGCAAGACAAGACCCCAGACACAGAGGTGCTCGCAAAAGCCACCCTTCCCAGCATCTTCACCATCCTGATGCAGTCCCAGCTTCGCTGGGCTGGACACGTGGCGCGCATGCCAGACCATCGGCTGCCCAAAAGGCTCTTCTATGGCGAGCTGCAACAAGGGAAGAGATCACACGGAGGTCAGAAGAAGCGCTTCAGAGATACTCTGAAAGTCTCTCTGAAAGCTTTTGATATCAACCCTGACTCCTGGGAGGAATCTGCAGTGGAGCGTGACAAATGGCGTGCTGCTGTGCACAAAGGCGCCAAGTTGTGCGAGGCCAGCAGGACTGCTGCAGCTGTTCAGAAGAGGCAGGCCAGAAAGTCACGGGCAAACAAGCTCCCTGACAATGGTATGCCTATCTTTGTCTGCCCCAACTGTCAGCGAACATTTCGTGCGCAGATTGGACTATTCAGCCATCTGCGCATTCACAGATAGATTCATTAGCATCCTCCCCCCCACCCCACCACCACCCTCCCCCCATCCCCCAGCTGGATGACAACGATGGTCATCATCGATCTCGATGGACACACACCATATGTGCATGGATATAATTATGACTATTTGTGTTTGTACAAAGCGCAAGAATGTGTGTGTGTGTGTGTGTGTGTGTGTGTGTGTGTGTGTGAATATATATGTGTTGTTGTTTTGTGTTGTGGCATGGTGTGTGTGTGTGTGTACGCGCGCGCGCGTGCGTGATTTGGTCCGTTGTGTACGCGCACGTGCGCTTGAGTCCGTTGTGTATTGTGTAAAGTTGCGTTATTCGTAAAAAAAAAAAAAAAAAATAAAAAAAAATGACTTGCATCAAATAAAAGAGCATTCTCAGCCCGGGGAGGAGAACTTCAGTTCCATCTGAACCCTTCTCCCTGTCTTTTTCCTTGCCACCCCTGCCATGTTGCCAAGGTTACGACCCCAACGTCCACCCCGGAATCTCCCAAGAGTTCCAGACTGCTGCTCTGCGCTTCGGCCACACCTTGGTACCGTCAGGTGTGTTCACCAGGTAAACAATTCCATGACTTCAGTGCTGCTGTGTTCGGCTGTTGGGGGGAGGGGGGGGGGGTGGAGGGGGAAGGGTGAAGGAAGGGCGGGGGGGGGGAGATAGAATTCCTTTTTACCCGTCATCGATAGAAAAAAAAAATCCAGAATGTTCTATCAGAAAAAAATAGTAGGTTGAGTTCTGTTTCCGTTCCTTTTTTTTCACAAACGTTTCAAAGTGTTATTCATTTACCTGCATACTTGTCTATCTATCCATCTGTATTCCTATCTAATTATCTGTCTGTCTGTCTATCTATCTATCTACATACATACATTCTACATACATACATACATACATACATACATAACTAGCTGTCTACCTGTGTTTTTTTTCTGTTTAGTCATATATCTGCATATGTTTTAAGTTTTGGTTTTGCATTCCTTTTCATTGAAATTTTTGGCACAAAGCTTTTTTTTTGCTTTTTTTTTTCGCTGATCTGACCCATGGCACAGAGTATTATGGGTCAATAGTTTTCACGTTATGATGACCCCCCTGGCACAGAGTATTATGGGTCAGTGGTCTTCACGTTCTGATGACCCCCATGGCACAGAGTATTATGGGTCAGTGGTCTTCACGTTATGATGACCCCCCTGGCACAGAGTATTATGGGGCAGTGGTCTTCACGTTCTGATGACCCCCCATGGCACAGAGTATTATGGGTCAATGGTTTTCACGTTATGATGACCCCCATGGCGCAGAGTATTATGGGTCAATGGTCTTCACGTTATGATGACCCCCATGGCGCAGAGTATTATGGGTCAGTGGTCTTCACGTTCTGATGACCCCTATGGCACAGAGTACTATGGGTCAATGGTCTTCACGTTCTGATGACCCCCATGGCACAGAGTATTATGGGTCAGTGGTCTTCACGTTATGATGACCCCTATGGCACAGAGTATTATGGGTCAATGGTCTTCACGTTATGATGACCCCTATGGCACAGAGTATTATCGGTCAGTGGTCTTCACGTTCTGATGACCCCCCATGGCACAGAGTATTATGGGTCAATGGTCTTCACGTTATGATGACCCCTATGGCATAGAGTATTATGGGTCAGTGGTCTTCACGTTATGATGACCCCCATGGCACAGAGTATTATGGGTCAATGGTCTTCACGTTATGATGACCCCCATGGCACAGAGTATTATGGGTCAGTGGTCTTCACGTTATGATGACCCCCATGGCACAGAGTATTATGGGTCAATGGTCTTCACGTTCTGATGACCCCCATGGCACAGAGTATTATGGGTCAATGGTCTTCACGTTCTGATGACCCCCCCCCCCCGGCACAGAGTATTATGGGTCAGTGGTCTTCACGTTCTGATGACCCCCCATGGCACAGAGTATTATGGGTCAATGGTCTTCACGTTATGATGACCCCCCTGGCACAGAGTATTATGGGTCAATGGTCTTCACGTTATGATGACCCCCATGGCACAGAGTATTATGGGTCAATGGTCTTCACGTTATGATGACCCCCATGGCACAGAGTATTATGGGTCAATGGTCTTCACGTTATGATGACACCCCCCCCCCCCCCGGCACAGAGTATTATGGGTCAGTGGTCTTCACGTTATGATGACCCCCCTGGCACAGAGTATTATGGGTCAGTGGTCTTCACGTTATGATGACCCCTATGGCACAGAGTATTATGGGTCAGTGGCCTTCACGTTATGATGACCCCCCTGGCACAGAGTATTATGGGTCAGTGGTCTTCACGTTATGATGACCCCCCTGGCACAGAGTATTATGGGTCAGTGGTCTTCACGTTCTGATGACCCCCCTGGCACAGAGTATTATGGGTCAGTGGTCTTCACGTTATGATGACCCCCCTGGCACAGAGTATTATGGGTCAGTGGTCTTCACGTTATGATGACCCCGCTGGCACAGAGTATTACGGGTCAGTGGTTTTCACGTTCTGATGACCCCCATGGCACAGAGTATTATGGATCAGTGGTATTCACGTTCTGATGACCCCCATGGCACAGAGTATTATGGGTCAATGGTCTTCACGTTCTGATGACCCCCATGGCACAGAGTATTATGGGTCAGTGGTCTTCACGTTCTGATGACCCCCCTGGCACAGAGTATTATGGGTCAGTGGTCTTCACGTTCTGATGACCCCCCTGGCACAGAGTATTATGGGTCAGTGGTCTTCACGTTATGATGACCCCCATGGCACAGAGTATTATGGGTCAATGGTCTTCACGTTATGATGACCCCCCATGGCACAGAGTATTATGGGTCAGTGGTCTTCACGTTATGATGACCCCCATGGCACAGAGTATTATGGGTCAATGGTCTTCACGTTCTGATGACCCCCATGGCACAGAGTATTATGGGTCAGTGGTCTTCACGTTCTGATGACCCCCCTGGCACGGGTATTGTCGGTGAATGTTCTATCTATTTAGCGCCGTTTTCAGTCTTTGTCTTTATTCCCTTTTATATCACCGTGTTTACCATTATACACTCAATTGAGATGAGCCGCTGCTAAAACACGGTCTCAACAAGACTCTATAGTAGTAGTGGTATTAGTAGTAATAGTAGTAGTAGTAGTAGCAACAGCAGTGGCGGGAGCAGTAGTAGTAGAAGTACCAGTATCAGCAGCAGCAGTAGTGGTGGTTGTAGAGTATCATTATTATCAACACTGTTGTTGTTGATGTTGTTGTTAGTCACCGCTGTTGCCGTCTCCGCCGCTGTTGTTGTTGTATTGCATTGTCATCCTTATTAGTAACAATGTTACGATGACGACGATGATGATGGTCGTGATGATGATGATGATAATCATCATCATCAGCATCATCATCACTACTACTACTACTACCACTACTACTACCATTATCATTAATATTGTTATAGTAGTGGTAGTAGTTGTAGTGTTTTTGTTGTTCTTGTTTTTATGATTATTATCATTATTATTGTTGTTGTTGTTGTTATGATGATCATGATTACGATGGTGGTGGTGGTGGTAATGATGATGATAATGATGATGACGTTGACGATGATGATGGTGATGGTGATGATGATAACAATGATGATGATGATGATGATGATGATGGTGATGATGATAACAATGATGATGATGATGATGATGACGACGATGATGATGGTCGTGATGATGATGATGATGAAATTCCAGGAAGAACGACGCGAGCTGTGCAGCGACCAGGGCGGAGTTGGAGAAAGGTCCATCAGCAGGCCATGAGGTGCTGGGCCTTCGTCTGTGTAATTCCTACTGGGTCTCGCAGGTGTGTGTGTGTGTTGTAGTAAGTAGTCGTCTTCAGTTTAACGTCTTCTACTTTAAGTGATATTAGACGAAAAAAAAAGGTGAGGGGGTGTGGGGGGGGTGGAGGGCGGAGCGTGGAGGTTGGAACGGTATTGGGCAGAGGGTGATGAATGATGTGTGTGTATGTGTGTGTGCATATGTGTGTGTGGGGGGGTGGTGGAGTGGGGAATGATACAGAGCATTGGAAAAAATAAGACATTAAAAGGGGAGACATAGGCACAATATAGAAGGAAACCCTAACATCAAACAACAAACAACTGTAACAATTATAACAAACCGTCTGCAATAGCAGATAACATCTTGAAATTGTCAAAAATACATTCAAAAGAATTTTCCGAGAAGTTTGGTAAAAACGATTTCGCAGGTGTGTGTGTGTGTGTGTGTGTGTGTGTGTGTGTCTGTGTGTGTGTGTGTGTGTGTGTGTGTGTGTGTGTGTGTAAGTGTTCAGATAGGGGATATGCAAAATACAAAAATCCTTTGCAGTTGGTGAATGATGTAACTTCAGTGAAGCGATTGTCAGTGTTTACGTAGTTTCCTTGAAACAGATTCTACTGTCTAATGCTTCACTGGTTTTGTTGGAATCAGATTACGTATTTTTGCTATATTGTTGACATTGTTGACATAAATGTGGAATATGATTACATGTATTTCTTGACAAATATAACCTTCTCTGCAAGGGGAAAAAAATATATATATAAATGGAAAAAAAACAGACGCACGCTCGTCTAAAATCATTTGAGCTACACACGGAAGAAAAAAGAAAAGAAAATCCAAACGGGAAACAATGACAAGATGTTCACCTGTAGCGGTAGACCGCAGTGACGGCCAGCTGTGCTGTGTGTGACTGGCAGGAGGCCATAGAAGACCCTCAGTTGGGCGTGGACTCTCTCTTCCTGGGCCTGGCCTTCACCAAGGCCGAGAAGGAGGACAGGGTCATCGTCAGTGACCTCAGAGGTCAGGACACAGTGCTCACTGTTCCTTCTCCTTCAGCTCCTTCTCCCTCTTCTCCTCGTGTTCCTTCTCCTCCTACTCCTCCTCATTTTCATCCTTCCCCTCTTCTCCTTTTCATGCTCCTTCTCCTCCACCTTCTGTTCCTTCTCCTTCTTCTCCTGTTCTTCTTCTCCTCATCCAACCCTCTTGCTCCTCTTTCTCTTTATTACTCCTGTTCCTCCTTCTCCTCCCTCTCCTCCTCTTTTTCCTGCTCCTCCTTCTTCACCTCCGTCTCCTGTTCTTTTATTCCTCTTGTTTCTAAATCAGTAGCATGCAGGTCATGGAACCTCTTTGTTGTTGCTGTTGTTGGCGATGCTATTGCATGACCTTCTTTGGTGTCCCCCTCCCCAAATACTCCGACAGCGGACATTCCTGAGTGATATGTTCGGTTTTCATTGCATGGTCATTTGATCGTTACCTTTTAGTGTTCGAAGAATGTGATGGCATTCCTTTTATTGTCTTAATGACGTGGTGTTTGCGTGTGCTTGTTGTTATTGTTCGAGGGGAAAATAAGTCACCTCAGAAATCATTGGTACCTATCCCTGTATGCATTGAAACTATGCGTTGTTCTCCGATACATGAATTACTCTGTGTGTGATTTGAAAGTAAGTCTGAGAAAGAGCAGAGAAAAACCGGGACAGGGATAATTTATCCAAGAACGACCACGGCTTCCTTTGAAGGGGTGTATTACAGAGTCATAGCAAACCGTTTGATCAAACAAAAAGTAGACTACAAATACTTAAGACCACATAAAGAGCGTATTTTGGAGGCTTTATTCTAGAAGAAAAAAAAAAAGGTAAATTGCTTTACAACATCCTGTTGAGTTGATGGTGTAAGATCGATCTGAATATAGATATTTGTTCACTGTATTTTTAGGAAATGAACTCATCTCTGATATAACTCGGGGCGGAATGCAGGAGAAAGAGACAGACAGACATACAAACAGAGAAAGAGACGGAGAGAAAGAGAGATTACAACAAAAAAAAAGCGCTGTTGCGTCGGCAGCAGTAGCTTGAAGTCGTACGCCTGTGTCTTGCCAACAGTGGCAGTAACTGGTAGCCATATATATAAATATGGGCTGAAATTCTTGGAGAAGTTGTATCATCCGTTGCGTTTTTTTCCCTCGTATGTAAATTACAAAATTAATTTTAGTGCGTGTGCGTGTGTGTGCGTATGTGTGCGTGCATATGTGTGTGTGGGGGGTGGGGAGGGGTGCGGAAGGGGGGGGGGGGGGGGGCGTGTGGGTGTATGAATGTGGTGTGAAATTCGTGTGTGTAAACGTGTATGGTGTATGTGCGTGCGTGTGTGTTTCTGTCTGTCTGTCTGTGTTGTGTGTGTATGTGTATGTCTGTGTATGGTGGGTGTGTGCGTGAGTGTGTGTGTTTTTATGTGTGTGTGTGTTTATGTGTGTGTGTGCGTGTGTGTGTGTGTGTGTGTGTGTGTGTGTGTGTGTGTGTGAGTATGTTCGTGTGTGTGTGTGTGTGTTTGTGTGTGTGTGTGTGTGTGTGAGTATGTTCGTGTGTGTGTGTGTGTGTGTGTGTGTGTGTGTGTGTGTGTTCGTGTGTGTGTGTTCGTGTGTGTGTGTGTGTGTGTGTGTGTGTGTGTGAGAGTATGTTCGTGTGTGTGTGTGTGTGTGTGTGTGTGTGTGTGTGTGTGTGTGTGTGTGCGCGTGTGTGTGTGTGTGTGTGTGCGCGCGTGTGTGTGTGTGTGTGTGTGTGTGCACGTGCTGCCCGTGCTGTCCAGGGGAGGTGTTCGGACCTCTGGACTGGTCCCGCCGTGACCTGGCGGCTCTCAACATCCAGAGGGGGCGGGACCACGGGCTGCCCGGCTACAATGACGTCAGACAGGCCTACGGTCTGCCGCGCAAGGCCTCGTGGCGGGACATCGCTGACCAGTCCGGCTCCACGGCCTATGTGGACGACCTGACACAGGTGAGACTGTTCTCGCTGCACAGTGAACGCGGAAACCATTTGCACACACACCCTGCCTTGCACGAGCGCCGGACCTGGAGGAGTCTGGTGAAGAGTACTTCTGTGTGGCGCCACGAGGACTGTGCACGGAGCTGAGGGAGAAGAAGAAGAAGAAAGGGTGTGGGAGAGAAGAAGAAGGAGAAGAAGAAGAAAGGGGGGGGGGAGAGAAGGAGAAGAAGGAGAAGAAAGGGTGTGGGAGAGAAGAAGAAGAAGGAGAAGAAAGGGTGTGGGAGAGAAGGAGAAGAAGAAGAAGAAAGGGTGTGGGAGAGAAGGAGAAGAAGAAGAAGAAAGGGGGTGGGAGAGAAGAAGGAGAAGAAAGGGTGTGGGAGAGAAGAAGAAGAAGAAAGGGTGTGGGAGAGAAGAAGAAGAAGGAGAAGAAAGGGGGTGGGAGAGAAGGAGAAGAAGAAAGGGTGTGGGAGAGAAGAAGAAGAAGAAGAAGAAAGGGTGTGGGAGAGAAGAAGAAGAAGAAGAAGAAAGGGTGTGGGAGAGAAGGAGAAGAAGGAGAAGAAGGGGTGTGGGAGAGAAGGAGAAGAAGAAAGGGGGTGGGAGGGAAGAAGAAGGAGAAGAAGAAGAAAGGGGGGGGGGGAGAGAAGGAGAAGAAGGAGAAGAAAGGGTGTGGGAGAGAAGGAGAAGAAGAAGAAAGGGGGTGGGAGAGAAGGAGAAGAAGAAGAAGAAAGGGTGTGGAAGAGAAGGAGAAGAAGGAGAAGAAAGGGGGTGGGAGAGAAGGAGAAGAAGGAGAAGAAAGGGGGTGGGAGAGAAGGAGAAGAAGGAGAAGAAAGGGGGTGGGAGAGAAGGAGAAGAAGGAGAAGAAAGGGGTGGGAGAGAAGGAGAAGAAGAAGAAAAGAAGAAGAAAGGGCGTTGGAAGGGGGTGGGGGGGGTGGGAGGCACAGAAAATGGGATCCGTTATGAGTACCTGATGTGTGGTGTATGCATGGAAAACATTGAGAGATGTGTGGTGTATGCATGGAAAACATTGAGAGATGTGTGGTGTATGCATGGAAAACATTGAGAGATGTGTGGTGTATGCATGGAAAACATTGAGAGATGTGTGGTGTATGCATGGAAAACATTGACAGATGTGTGGTGTATGCATGGAAAACATTGAGAGATGTGTGGTGTATACATTGAAAACATTGAGATGTTTTGTGTGTACATGGAAAACATTGAGATGTGTTGTGTATACATGAAAAACATTGAAAGACATGTGGTGTATACATGGAAAACATTGACAGATGTGTGATGTATGCATGGAAAACATTGAGATGTGGGAGGTAAACATGGAAAACATTGAGGTGTTTTGTGTAAACATGGAAAACATTGAGATGTGGGGGGTAAACATGGAAAACATTGAGATGTGTGATGTATACATGGAAAACATTGAAAGATATGTGGTGTATACATGGAAAACATTGACAGATGTGTGATGTATACATTGAAAACATTGAGATGTGTTGTGTATACATGAAAAACATTGAAAGACATGTGGTGTATACATGGAAAACATTGACAGATGTGTGATGCATGCATGGAAAACATTGAGATGTGTGATGTATACATGGAAAACACTGAGATGTGTGATGCATGCATGGAAAACATTGAGATGTGTGATGCATGCATGGAAAACATTGAGATGTGTGATGCATGCATGGAAAACATTGAGATGTGTGATGTATACATGGAAAACATTGAGATGTGGGGGGTAAACATGGAAAACATTGAGATGTGTGATGTGTATACATGGAAATCATTCAAAGATGTGTGGTGTATACATGGAAAACATTGAAAGATGTGTGGTGTATACGTGGAAAACATTGAAAGATGTGTGGTGTATACGTGGAAAACATTTAGAGATGTGTGGTGTATACGTGGAAAACATTTAGAAATGTGTGGTGTATACGTGGAAAACGTTTAGAGATGTGTGGTGTATACGTGGAAAACATTGAAAGATGTGTGGTGTATACGTGGAAAACATTGAAAGATGTGTGGTGTATACGTGGAAAACATTGAAAGATGTGTGGTGTATGCATGGAAAACATTGAGATGTGTGGTGTATGCATGAGAGATGTGTGGTGTATACGTGGAAAACATATAGAGATGTGTGGTGTATGCATGGAAAACATTGAGAGATTTGTGGTGTGTACATGGAAAACATTGAGAGATGTGTGGTGTTTGGTCGTGTGTGTGTGTGTTTGTGTGACTGTGTGCCTGTCTGTCTGTGTGTGTGTGTGTGTATGTGTCACAACAGGCCCTGGACAGGCTGCAGGCACTGTACGGAGGCAGCCAGGCTCCAGACGAGCTGGACGTGTTCACGGGCGGCCTGATGGAGAGCACGGAAAAGGGGCCCG
>NC_134897.1:6813203-6828203 GCF_041734735.1 Babylonia areolata
GATTTCTCGGTGTGAAATTCAGGCTGTTCTCTCCAGGGAGAGCGCGTCGCTACACTTCAGCGCCACCCTTTTTTTTTTCTTTTTTTTTGTATTTTTTCCTGCGTGCAGTTTGATTTGTTTATCCTATCGATGTCCTGTGTAGCACTGGCTGCACTGTGTTGTACTGTGCAACATTGTACTGTACTGTACATACTTCTACTGTGATGTACCGTAGTGTGCTGCATGGGACTGTAGTGTAGTGTATACTGTACTGTATTGTTCTGTACTGTACTGTTCTGTACTGAAGAATAACCTCATCTTCGTTGTGTATTGATTGACTGAGTGATCGGACAGTTGGCTGGTTTGTTGACCGGTTGTTTTCTTCTTCTTAACTCACTCAGTACGGCCAGTCCTCTCTTCTCCTCTACACAGACCCCTCGGATGTCCAGTGGGTGTCTGAATGACCCAACCTTTAGCTTCCGTCGTCAGAATTGTGGTGTTCTTTGTCAACATTCGCCTCTTCAGCATAAGAGCCTTCCGCTTGCAATATTTTGATGATGGTAATTGGGGTGAAACGCTGTTAACGTCGTCTCTTTCGCCGTTCGTATGGAGAGAGTTAATTATTGAATGGCAGTGAAGTGAGCGGTGTTTTGCAGTGACCGTCGCCACCATGGTGCTCATGGTCCGGCAGAGGAAACGATCCCTGGCGGAACAGACCAAGAGCCGCCCCACGAGAGACAAGGACATGGGCCCTGACAAGTTTTCAGGTGGGGACAGTGTTCTGGCAAGCACTTGCCTTGGACACAGAGAGAGAGAGAGAGAATTGGCTCGCAGATTTCGCAGATTTGGAGTTCTTAGGTGTGGGTTGTTTTGTGTTGAGAGGTGTGTGTGTGTGTGTCTGTGTGTGTGTGTCTGTGTGTCTGTCTGTCTGTGAAGGTAAATTAACAGGTGCACAGATGCAGATGAAAGGTAAATTAACAGCTACACAGAAGCAGATGGAAGGTCAATTAACAGGTGCACAGAAGCAGATGGAAGGTCAATTAACAGGTGCACAGAAGCAGATGGAAGGTCAATTAACAGGTGCACAGAAGCAGATGGAAGGTCAATTAACAGCTACACAGAAGCAGATGGAAGGTCAATTAACAGCTACACAGAAGCAGATGGAAGATCAATTAACAGCTACACAGAAGCAGATGGAAGATCAATTAACAGGTGCACAGAAGCAGATGGAAGGTCAATTAACAGCTACACAGAAGCAGATGGAAGATCAATTAACAGGTGCACAGAAGCAGATGGAAGGTCAATAAACAGCTACACAGAAGCAGATGAAAGGTAAATCAACAGGTGCACAGAAAAAAAGCAGAGCAGGCTTGACTGAATTTCTTCCCACCAGACAGCATTACACAGAAGTAATACACTGTTTTCTTGTGGCGCTAGTCGAAAGATACAAAGTCTCTTCTTGTGTCTCAAAGGTTTGAGACTTCCAGTGATGACATGATAGTTATCACCTTTCTTCTTCCTTCCAACAGCGACCGAATGGCTGGGTGAAGTGTCGGGAGAGCGGGTGGTGCTGGTGGAACTAGTTGCTGCGCGCAAGAAGATCATGGTGTTAAACGCCGGAACCAAAAAAACAGAGCGCATGATCGACCTACGCCAGCAAACGAAAGTGACGTTCCTCGTTGCCGTGGACAACCTCGCCAACGTGCTGGCTGTCAAAGTGCCCCACGAGACGGATCTGGTGTGTGTGGGGGTGGGGGGGGGGTGGGGGGGGAGGGGGGGCGCGGTGGGGGCGGATGGAAGGGAGTCGGGGGAGAGGGTAAAGTGGTAAGAAGGAGGGGGTAGAGGAATTAGAGGGTGAGGGGTGTTGGTGTGTGTGTGTGTGTGTGTGTGTGTGTGTGTGTGTGTGTGAAATCGTTTGTCGGTAAACTCTTATAGTCGTGGTGAATTTCATTTTCATCGTTATGATTTGTTTGATGAGTTCTTGTCTTCTGGCATCATAGTTACTTCTCCTTTCATAATCATTCTTTATTTGATTGTTTGGTATTTTCATCCAGTATCTGAAGTTATTAATGCTGTCATGTCATTATTATTATTCATAATCATTCTTTATTTGATTGTTTGGTATTTTCATCCAGTATCTGAAGTTATTAATGTTGTCATGTCATTATTATTATTCATAATCATTCTTCATTTGATCGTTTGGTATTTTCATCCAGTATCTGAAGTTATTAATGTTGTCATGTCATTATTATTATTCATAATTATTCTTTATTTGATCGTTTGGTATTTTCATCCAGTATCTGAAGTTATTAATGTTGTCATGTCATTATTATTATTCATAATTATTCTTTATTTGATCGTTTGGTATTTTCATCCAGTATCTGAAGTTATTAATGTTGTCATGTCATTATTATTATTCATAATTATTCTTCATTTGATCGTTTGGTATTTTCATCCAGTATCTGAAGTTATTAATGTTGTCATGTCATTATTATTATTCATAATCATTCTTTATTTGATTGTTTGGTATTTTCATCCAGTATCTGAAGTTATTAATGTTGTCATGTCATTATTATTATTCATAATCATTCTTTATTTGATTGTTTGGTATTTTCATCCAGTATCTGAAGTTATTAATGTTGTCATGTCATTATTATTATTCATAATCATTCTTTATTTGATTGTTTGGTATTTTCATCCAGTATCTGAAGTTATTAATGTTGTCATGTCATTATTATTATTCATAATCATTCTTCATTTGATCGTTTGGTATTTTCATCCAGTATCTGAAGTTATTAATGTTGTCATGTCATTATTATTATTCATAATTATTCTTTATTTGATTGTTTGGTATTTTCATCCAGTATCTGAAGTTATTAATGTTGTCATGTCATTATTATTATTCATAATTATTCTTTATTTGATTGTTTGGTATTTTCATCCAGTATCTGAAGTTATTAATGTTGTCATTATTATTACAGTTCGTGTTGTCTTTTTGTCAACTTTTCTAATTAATTATTACTGTTTGTGTTGTTGTTGGTTTTCGTTTATATCACTTTTGTATAAATACGACCCATCCATCCACCCATCCTTTTCTTCCTTCCACCCTCCCCCCTCCCCCTTCTTTACTTTCTTCCTTCCTTCCTAGGAGGAAGGTGGCAGAATGGTTAAGGCGCTCAGCTGCCAATACAGAGAGTCCGTGAGGGTGTGGGTTCGAATCCCGCTCTCGCCCTTTCTCCTAAGTTTGACTGGAAAATCAAACTGAGCGTCTAGTCTTTCGGATGAGACGATAAACCGAGGTCCCGTGTGCAGCACGCACTTGGCGCACTGAAAAAGAACCCATGGCAACGAGAGTGTTGTCCTCTGGCGAAATTACGTAAAATGAAATCCACTTTCATAGGTACACAAATATGCAAGCATGCACTCAAGGCCTGACTAAGCGCGTTGGGTTATGCTGCTGGTCAGGCATCTGCTTGGCAGATGTGGTGTAGCGTGTATGGATTTGTCCGAACGCAGTGACGCCTCCTTGAGAAACTGAAACTGAAACTTCCTTACTTCTCTTTCCTTCCTCTGTTTCTCCCCTCCCCCTTCCTTCATTATTTCCTTTATCCCCCTCCCCTCCCCTTCCCGCCCCGCCCCATCCCTTCTTTTCCTTCCTTCTTTCTTTCCTTCCTTCCTCACCTCCGGGCTGCCTGCCCCCAGATCCTGCACTTCGAAACGGCCGAGGAGCGGAGGAGCAAGGCGAAGAAGCTGGAGAGCTTCCTGCAGCAGATCGGAGTGGATCGCGTGGAGCAGCTCACCCCCACGGCCAGGATCCACAGTGACGCCGACACCCACGACGACCGCAAGAAGCTGCTGACCAAGTTCTTCAGGGCCGTCTCCCTGCACGTGAGTTGGGGGTCTCAAAAGGTCGGGTTTTACGTTTCTCTCTCTGCATGTGAGTTGGGGGGTCTCAAAAGGTCGGGTTTTACGTCTCACGGCTTGTGAGTGGAGGATCTCAAAAGGTCGGGTTTTACGTCTGTCTCTCTGCATGTGAGTGGGGGATCTCGAAAGGTCGGGTTTTACGTTTCTCTCTGCATGTGAGTGGGGGATCTCGAAAGGTCGGGTTTTACGTCTCTCTCTGCATGTGAGTGGGGGATCTCGAAAGGTCGGGTTTTACGTCTCACGGCTTGTGAGTGGGGGATCTCAAAAGGTCGGGTTTTACGTCTCACGGCTTGTGAGTGGGGGATCTCAAAAGGTCGGGTTTTACGTCTCACGGTTTGTGAGTGGGGGATCTCGAAAGGTCGGATTTTACGTTTCTCTCTCTGCATGTGAGTGGGGGATCTCAAAAGGTCGGGTTTTACGTCTCACGGCTTGTGAGTGGGGGATCTCAAAAGGTCGGATTTTACGTCTCTCTCTGCATGTGAGTGGGGGATCTCGAAAGGTCGGGATTTACGTCTGTCTCTGCATGTGATTGGGGATCTCAAAAGGTCGGATTTTATGTCTGTCTCTGCATGTGAGTGGGGGATCTCAAAAGGTCGGATTTTACGTCTCACGGCTTGTGAGTGGGGGATCTCAAAAGGTCGGATTTTACGTCTCTCTCTGCATGTGAGTGGGGGATCTCGAAAGGTCGGGTTTTACGTCTCTCTCTGCATGTGAGTGGGGGATCTCGAAAGGTCGGGTTTTACCCCTCTCTCTCTCTCTCTCTCTCTCTCTCTCTCTCTCTCTCTCTGCATGTGAGTGGGGGATCTCGAAAGGTCGGGTTTTACGTCTCTCTCTCTGCATGTGAGTGGGGGATCTCGAAAGGTCGGGATTTACGTCTGTCTCTGCATGTGATTGGGGATCTCAAAAGGTCGGATTTTATGTCTGTCTCTGCATGTGAGTGGGGATCTCAAAAGGTCGGGTTTTTACCTCTCTCTCTCTCTCTCTCTCTCTCTCTCTCTCTCTCTCTCTGCATGTGAGTGGGGATCTCAAAAGGTCGGGTTTTACCTCTCTCTCTCTCTCTCCCACTTTCTCTTTGCCAGGTGTTCGAACGCAAAGCCAGTCCTGAGGACGGTCTGGGCGACCTTGACCAAGACACCGTCGACAAGATCTACAATGTCAAACTGACCCGGAGCGAGTTCGCGGAGGCGATGGGCATGGAGCCCTCCTCGCTGTTCGTGCGTAACATGTTTCTCCTGGTGGACCGCCAAAAGAACGGCTTCGTCTCCTTCGACGAGTTCATGAGAATGTTCATCACCATGGCCAGAGGTGAGTTGGAGGAGGGGGTGGGGGTAGGGGAAGGGGGGGGGAGGTGGGGATGGTGGAGGGAGAGTGATAGGAGAGAGAGAGAGAGAGAGAGAGAGAGGACGGTATGTGAGGAAAGAGGGCGGAGGGAGGGAGGGAGGAAGAGGATCAGAGAGAGAGAGTAGGAGAGAGGTGGGGAAGAGAGAGGGGGAATCTAGAGAGGGGAAGGAGAGAGAGGGAGAGAAAAAGGATACATGGAGAGAGAGAGGGGGGGGGGGAAAGCGGGAGATATGGTAGAGAGAGAGGGGGGGAGACTGAGACTGAGATCATTTATTCAAGGCCGTCTGGTTTTTGATGCTCGTTCGCCTTGTTGTTGACAGGTGCATGCTGTTGACAGGTGTGTGTTGTTGACAGGTGTGTGTTGTTGACAGGTGTGTGGTGTGTTGTTGACAGGTGTGTGTTGTTGACAGGTGTGTGTTGTTTGATGTTTGCAGTGTGTTGTTGACAGGTGTGTGTTGTGTTGTTGACAGGTGTGTGTTGTTGACAGGTGCGTGTTGTTTGAGGTTTGCTGTGTGTTGTTGACAGGTGTGTGTGTTGTTGACAGGTGTGTGTTGTTTGATGGTTGCTGTGTGTTGTTGACAGGTGTGTGTGTTGTTGACAGGTGTGTGTTGTTTGATGGTTGCTGTGTGGTGTTGACAGGTGTGTGTTGTTTGATGGTTGCTGTGTGTTGTTGACAGGTGTGTGTTGTTTGATGGTTGCTGTGTGGTGTTGACAGGTGTGTGTTGTTTGATGGTTGCTGTGTGTTGTTGACAGGTGTGTGTTGTTTGATGGTTGCTGTGTGTTGTTGACAGGTGTGTGTTGTTTGATGGTTGCTGTGTGGTGTTGACAGGTGTGTGTTGTTTGATGGTTGCTGTGTGTTGTTGACAGGTGTATGTTGTTGACAGGTGTGTGTTGTTGACAGGTGTGTGTTGTTGACAGGTGTGTGTTGTTGACAGGTGTGTGTTGTTGACAGGTGTGTGTTGTGTTGTTGACAGGTGTGTGTTGTTGACAGGTGTGTGTTGTTGACAGGTGTGTGTTGTGTTGTTGACAGGTGTGTGTTGTTTGATGTTTCTTGTGTGTTGTTGACAGGTGTGTGCTGTGTTGTTGACAGGTGTGTGTTGTTGACAGGTGTGTGTTATTTGATGTTTGCAGTGTGTTGTTGACAGGTGTGTGTTGTGTTGTTGACAGGTGTGTGTTGTTGACAGGTGTGTGTTGTTTGATGTTTGCAGTGTGTTGTTGACAGGTGTGTGTTGTGTTGTTGACAGGTGTGTGTTGTTTGATGTTTGCTGTGTGGTGTTGACAGGTGTGTGTTGTTGACAGGTGTGTGTTGTTTGATGGTTGCAGTGTGTTGTTGACAGGTGTGTGTTGTTTGATGGTTGCTGTGTGGTGTTGACAGGTGTGTGTTGTTTGATGGTTGCTGTGTGGTGTTGACAGGTGTGTGTTGTTTGATGGTTGCTGTGTGGTGTTGACAGGTGTGTGTTGTTTGATGGTTGCAGTGTGTTGTTGACAGGTGTGTGTTGTTTGATGGTTGCTGTGTGGTGTTGACAGGTGTGTGTTGTTTGATGGTTGCTGTGTGTTGTTGACAGGTGTGTGTTGTTGACAGGTGTGTGTTGTTTGATGGTTGCTGTGTGTTGTTGACATGTGTGTGTTGTTTGATGTTTGCTGTGTGGTGTTGACAGGTGTGTGTTGTTTGATGGTTGCTGTGTGTTGTTGACAGGTGTGTGTTGTTTGATGGTTGCAGTGTGTTGTTGACAGGTGTGTTGTTGACAGGTGTGTGTTGTTTGATGGTTGCAGTGTGGTGTTGACAGGTGTGTTGTTGACAGGTGTGTGTTGTTTGATGGTTGCAGTGTGTTGTTGACAGGTGTGTGTTGTTTGATGGTTGCTGTGTGTTGTTGACAGGTGTGTGTTGTTTGATGGTTGCAGTGTGTTGTTGACAGGTGTGTGTTGTTTGATGGTTGCTGTGTGTTGTTGACAGGTGTGTGTTGTTTGATGGTTGCTGTGTGGTGTTGACAGGTGTGTGTTGTTTGATGGTTGCTGTGTGGTGTTGACAGGTGTGTGTTGTTTGATGGTTGCTGTGTGGTGTTGACAGGTGTGTTGTTGACAGGTGTGTGTTGTTTGATGTTTGCTGTGTGGTGTGGGCACGTGCAGGCAGCGCGGAGGACAAGGCCAAGATGCTGTTCGACATGTACGACACCAAGAACAGGGGCGTCCTCTCCAGGAATGACTTCGCCAAAATGATCAGGTCACAGCTCTGGCTCTGCTGCTCTGGGCGATGACGGTGATGATGGTGATGATGATGATGATGATGGTTGGGATGATGATGATCACCCATGGGGTGGTGATGGTGGCGATGATGACGGCGATAACGATGATGGTGATGATGATCACTCATGGGGTGGTGATGGTGGCGATGATGACGGCGATAACGATGATGGTGATGATGATCACTCATGGGGTGGTGATGGTGGCGATGATGACGGCGATAACGATGATGGTGATGATGATCACTCATGGGATGGTGATGGTGGCGATGATGACGGCGATAACGATGATGGTGATGATGATCACTCATGGGGTGGTGATGGTGATGATGATGACGACGATAACGATGATGATGATGACGGCGATAACGATGATGGTGATGATGATCACTCATGGGGGGTGATGGTGATGATGATGACGACGATAACGATGATGATGGTGATGACGATAACGATGATCATGGTGATGATGATGATAATGATGATGATGGTGGTGATGGTGATAAAGATAAGATAAGAATGACTTTATTATCTCAATTTTGGTCAGGCCCATTATTACAACATAAGCAAATAAACAACAACAAAAAACAAAATTGTAAATTAAAAAAAAACCATGTATTAAGAATATAACGAAAACACGAATTTAAAAACATTGCATACCTAGTTTCACACATTCACTCCACACATTGCAGGTGATATCTTAAATGTAAATGCAGAAAGAATGAATAAACATTATTTTGAACATGACGGTAATTATATTTTGATGATGATGATGACAATTGTCATTTTGTGTGGTGCTTAGCTCCAATGTCACTGTGAAGACAATGAGGGTGATCATTACGATAGTGGTTGTAATGTTGACCGTCCTCACCTGCGATTTTGGTGAGAGATGATAACGGTGATGTTTGATAGAATTTATGGTGATGTCACTGATGAGTGATGATGATCATGACGACGACGAAATAGTGATGATGCTCAGCTACTCTTGTGACTAACACATGAAAATATGGTTAGACGATACTGTCGACGGTACAGACTTGAACCTTCCGCAGTCACACGAGTTGGTCCTTGGGGTTAGTCCCTCACACATATAGACAGACATAGCCTAGCCACTGTAGCCGTCAGTGGATAAGGGTTAGTGACGTCACGCTTTGGGACCCAGCCCTCGCCAGCACCTCCGTGTTGTAATACCTGTTGTGCCGTGATCTGCCCACGACGAGTCTGAGGCAATGCAGACTGAAGGCGTTGAACTTCTTGTCTTGTCTGGATAGACTGAACACACCTCGGTGCTATTACTGGAGGACGCAGAACACGCATGCCCTGTAGACCTGTCTGGGGCTTTCTTTCAGCAAGGTGGTGGTTCTTTTCTGACGAACTATTCAGTTTTCTGTCACAGCCTTCAGGGTTCTTACACTGATCCCAGTACCGAGGGACAGGCTGGTGGAGATGATGCAGCTGAGGCTGTGAACAGCGCAGTGCAGGTATTTGAGGGTGTGAACAGCGCAGTACAGGTATTTGAGGGTATGAACAGTGCAGTACAGGTATTTGAGGCTGTGAACAGCGCAGTACAGGTATTGAGGGTGTGAACAGCGCAGTACAGGTATTTGAGGGTGTGAACAGCGCAGTACAGGTATTTGAGGCTGTGAACAGCGCAGTACAGGTATTTGAGGGTGTGAACAGTGCAGTACAGGTATTCGGGGCTGTGAACAGCGCAGTACAGGTATTTGAGGGTGTGAACAGTGCAGTACAGGTATTTGAGGGTGTGAACAGCGCAGTGCAGGTATTTGAGGGTGTGAACAGCGCAGTACAGGTATTTGAGGGTGTGAACAGCGCAGTACAGGTATTTGAGGCTGTGAACAGCGCAGTACAGGTATTTGAGGGTGTGAACAGCGCAGTACAGGTATTTGAGGGTGTGAACAGCGCAGTGCAGGTATTTGAGGGTGTGAACAGCGCAGTACAGGTATTTGAGGGTGTGAACAGTGCAGTACAGGTATTTGAGGGTGTGAACAGCGCAGTACAGGTATTTGAGGGTATGAACAGCGCAGTGCAGGTATTTGAGGGTATGAACAACACAGTACAGGTATTTGAGGGTGTGAACAGCACAGTACAGGTATTTGAGGGTGTGAACAGCGCAGTACAGGTATTTGAGGGTGTGAACAGTGCAGTACAGGTATTTGAGGGTGTGAACAGTGCAGTGCAGGTATTTGAGGGTGTGAACAGCGCAGTGCAGGTATTTGAGGGTGTGAACAGTGCAGTGCAGGTATTTGAGGGTGTGAACAACGCAGTACAGGTATTTGAGGGTGTGAACAGCACAGTACAGGTATTCGGGGCCGTGAACAGCGCGGTGCAGGTATTTGAGGCTGTGAACAGCGCAGTACAGGTATTGAAGGTGTGAACGGTGCAGTACAGGTATTTGAGGGTGTGAACAGCGCAGTACAGGTATTGAAGGTGTGAACGGTGCAGTACAGGTATTTGAGGGTGTGAACAGCGCAGTACAGGTATTGAAGGTGTGAACGGTGCAGTACAGGTATTTGAGGGTGTGAACAGCGCAGTACAGGTATTGAAGGTGTGAACGGTGCAGTACAGGTATTTGAGGGTGTGAACAGCGCAGTGCAGGCATTTGAGGGTTTGAACAACGCAGTACAGGTATTTGAGGGTGTGAACAGCGCAGTACAGGTATTTGAGGGTGTGAACAGTGCAGTACAGGTATTTGAGGGTGTGAACAGCGCAGTACAGGTATTTGGGGCTGTGAACAGCGCAGTACAGGTATTCGGGGCTGTGAACAGTGCAGTACAGGTATTTGAGGGTGTGAACAGCGCAGTACAGGTATTTGAGGCTGTGAACAGCGCAGTACAGGTATTGAGGGTGTCAACAGCGCAGTGCAGGTCTTTGAGGGTGTGAACAGCGCAGTGCAGGTATTTGAGGGTGTGAACAGCGCAGTACAGGTATTTGAGGCTGTGAACAACGCAGTACAGGTATTGAGGGTGTCAACAGCGCAGTGCAGGTCTTTGAGGGTGTGAACAGCGCAGTACAGGTATTTGAGGCTGTGAACAGCACAGTACGGGTATTTGAGGCTGTGAACAGCACAGTACGGGTATTTGAGGGTGTGAACAGCACAGTACGGGTATTTGAGGCTGTGAACAGCACAGTACGGGTATTTGAGGGTGTGAACAGTGCAGTGCAGGTATTTTGATGGTGTGAACAACGCAGTACAGGTATTTGAGGGTGTGAACAGCGCAGTGCAGGTATTTGAGGCTGTGAACAACGCAGTACAGGTATTTGAGGGTGTGAACAGCGCAGTACAGGTATTTGAGGGTGTGAACAACACACTACAGGTATTTGGGGCCGTGAACAGCGCAGTGCAGGTATTTGAGGGTGTGAACAGCGCAGTGCAGGTATTTGAGGCTGTGAACAGCGCAGTGCAGGTATTTGAGGGTGTGAACAGTGCAGTACAGGTATTTGAGGGTGTGAACAGTGCAGTGCAGGTATTTGAGGGTGTGAACAGTGCAGTACAGGTATTTGAGGCTGTGAACAGCGCAGTGCAGGTATTTGAGGCTGTGAACAGCGCAGTACAGGTATTCGGGGCCGTGAACAGCGCAGTGCAGGTATTTGAGGGTGTGAACAGCGCAGTGCAGGTATTCGGGGCCGTGAACAGCGCAGTGCAGGTATTTGAGGGTGTGAACAGCGCAGTGCAGGTATTCGGGGCCGTGAACAGCGCAGTGCAGGTATTTGAGGGTGTGAACAGCGCAGTACAGGTATTTGAGGGTGTGAACAACACAGTGCAAGTGTTTGAGGGTGTGAACAGCGCAGTACAGGTATTTGAGGGTGTGAACAACACAGTGCAAGTGTTTGAGGGTGTGAACAGCGCAGTACAGGTATTTGAGGGTGTGAACAACACAGTGCAAGTGTTTGAGGGTGTGAACAGCGCAGTGCAGGTATTTGAGGGTGTGAACAGCGCAGTACAGGTATTTGAGGCTGTGAACATCGCAGTACAAGTATTTGGGGCTGTGAACAACGCAGTTCAAGTATTTGAGGCTGTGAACATTGCAGTGCGGGTATTTGAGGCTGTGAACAACACAGTACGGGTATTTGAGGCTCTGTACAACGCAGTTAAGGTGTTTGATGCTGTGAACAATCTCAAGAGTGGAGCCCTTTGGTGGAGATGTGGTTGGCGTGTTGACGGTCTGACCCTCTGACCTGATGTTCCCTGCTCCGTGATTGCCGAGACATGTCAGCCAGGAGTTACGAACGGATTCAGTCCCAGTATGAAAGCCACGGAGAAATAAGTGATCTTCAGTGGTTGGGATCTTGCTGATGGTAGCGTCCCGATCACAGAAGAGCTTGTCTTTCGTTTCGGAGCAGGAGGGTTGGCGCGTATGCGGATACCACGATGGCAATCGTGACGTGGTGGTGTGTCCATCGAGATCGATGATGACCATCGTTGTCATCCAGATGGGGGATGTGGGGAGGGTGGTGGTGGGGTGGGGGGAAGGATGCTCATGAATCTATCTGTGAGTGCGCAGATGGCTGAATAGTCCAATCTGCGCATGATGACTTGCGCGATGAGTTTGTTTAAAGTGAAGAGGAATTGCGCAACGTCGACCTCACTCTCTCGTCCGGGTCCACCAATTTCCAGTGGCAAGACTAAGTCGAGACGACTGGGGGATGAGCACGGATGCAGTGGATGACCAAGATATCCTTTCGGTGTCTCATCTTGTTCTCTGCACTCCACAGTGCGTTGCTGTAACCGCCTTCCTCTCCGTTGAACCGATAGGTTTCTTCCGCAGATTCTGCCGGATCCAGACTTTGCATACATGGGTAGACACACCCCGGGGGCCAACTGCGTGTGGCATGCACACAGCACGGTGGAGCTAGATGGCCGTCGGTGGCTCTCCTGAGCCGACGCCCTTTTATGGATCTCCATAAGGGTGTCTAGCCACCCGCCTCACCAGTCCCAGAAGGGAGTGGTGGGAGTGCCGGTTTAGTCGTCGGCAACCCGACCCTGAACAGGTTGTACTGGATTACAGGTTACCAGTAGCAGATCTAATGACCTGACCTGAAATCGTGACATGGTGGCAAAGCGAAGGGTGAGTATCTCCGTTCACTGGGAATGTGGTTGCAGCGAGTGGTGTGGTGTGTTCCTCACAGCAAATAAACACACTGCTGCTGCATAAATATCAGGATAATGATTATGATGACGTTGGTGAGGACGACACTGATGATCAGCCCTGGACAGTCTATGGAGACCCGAGCTGTATTTTAGTTGTCATTGTTTTGTGGTTGTTGTTGTCATGTGATTGGTATCCCAACGCCGACTGTCCTAAAAAAAAACAAAACCTCTTGGCCGAGAGAGTGGGGATGAAACTTGGGCAAGACAGTCTCCACTATAATCAAATTCTTGCCCAGATAGTCGGGACAGCAGTTGCCTCTTCTGTTGTTCTGATGGCCATATATTGGTGACAATGACCATAGCGGTGGTGGTGGTGTGGTCAGGGCGATGCTGGACCTGGCCGACACGGAGCTGGACAGCGATGACCGCGTGGATCAGCTGATCCACAACATGTTCCAGCAGGCAGGCCTGACCGACAAGAGCAGCATGACCTTCCAGGACTTTTGCAAGATCTTCGCTTCAGAGGAACACGGACAGATCCTGAAGGACGCCACCATAGGACTGGGAGGTGGGTGTGGACAGGTGGTGAACTCCCGCCTGGTGACAGTGTGGGTGGTGGGGTGGTGGGGTGGGTGGTTGGGGTTGTGTGACAGTGTGGGTGGTGGGGCGGGGTGTGGGTGGTTGGGGTGGTGATGTGGGTGGTTAGGGTGGTTGGGGTGGTGATGTGGGTGGTTAGGGTGGTGATGTGGGTGGTTGGGGTGGTGATGTGGGTGGTAAGGGGTATCGTGAGTGGTTTGGGGTGGTGATGTGGGTGGTTGGGGTGGTGATGTGGGTGGTTGGGGTGGTTAGGGTGGTGATGTGGGTGGTTAGGGTGGTTTGGGGTGGTGATGTGGGTGGTTAGGGTGGTTGGGGTGGTGATGTGGATGGCTAAGGGTGAAATGCGTGACAGGGGTTGTGATCAGAGTGGTTGGAGTGATCTGATGGAGGGTTGGTGGGCATGGTATTGGTTGTTGAGGGTGGAGATATCATGTGTGGTTAATGGTGGCTTGGGGTGTGATGGTATGGTGGTTAGACGGTGGTATTATTGGCTTTGTGAGTAGTGCTATTATGGGTGGCTACAGGACAGTGATGTTATGGGTGGTTGGGATGATACTGTGAGTGATTGGAGGTAATACGGGTGGTTGGGATGATACTATGAGTGATTGGAGGTAATACGGGTGGTTGGGATGATACTGTGAGTGATTGGAGGTAATACGGGTGGTTGGGATGATACTATGAGTGATTGGAGGTAATACGGGTGGTTGGAATGATACGGTGAGTGAATGGAGGTAATACGGGTGGTTGGGATGATACTGTGAGTGATTGGAGGTAATACGGGTGGTTGGGATGATACTATGAGTGATTGGAGGTAATACGGGTGGTTGGGATGATACGGTGAGTGATTGGAGGTAATACGGGTGGTTGGGATGATACGGTGAGTGATTGGAGGTAATACGGGTGGTTGGGATGATACTATGATTGACTGGAGGTAATACGGGTGGTTGGGATCATACTATGAGTGATTGGAGGTAATACGGGTGGTTGGGATCATACTATGAGTGATTGGAGGTAATACGGGTGGTTGGGATCATACTATGAGTGATTGGAGGTAATACGGGTGGTTGGGATCATACTATGAGTGATTGGAGGTAATACGGGTGGTTGGGATGATACGGTGAGTGATTGGAGGTAATACGGGTGGTTGGGATGATACTGTGAGTGATTGGAGGTAATACGGGTGGTTGGGATGATACGATGAGTGATTGGAGGTAATACGGGTGGTTGGGATGATACGGTGAGTGATTGGAGGTAATACGGGTGGTGGGGATGATGAGGTAGGTGGAAAGGTTTGGTGACATCATGGATGGTATCATGGATAGGGGATAATAATTGTATGAGTGGCAACGGGTGGTGATATGAGTGGTTAGGCTGGTGGGGGGTGGTTATATGGTAGTTCTGTGGTGACATTTAAGGTAGTTAGAGGATGTCATTTTTTGTGAGGATGGGAGTGTGATATTATGGATGGGTGGTGTTATGGTGCATGGTTAGTGGGTGACAATATCATGGGTGGTTGAGGGGTGGTGATGTTATCGCTGACTAGGATGGTGATGATATGGGTGGTAAGGGTCGTATGGAAGGTGAAGGTAGTGACATCATGGATGGTTACCGGGTGGTGATTGATTGTATGGGGGTTGGGAAAGGTGACGTGTTATTATGGGTGATTGTACTGGAGATGGTTGTGGAGAGGATGACGTTATGGATGAGTGTAACGGAGATGTTATTCAGAGTGGTTGTGAAGACGTTGATACAACGGGGTGAGTGTGGGAATGGTGAAGATAAGGACGGTTGTTTGGGAAAGGGGGGTGG